>NC_141877.1:31888484-32040000 GCF_056163025.1 Triticum urartu
GCCTGGAGTTATATTAGAAGTCCTACCCGCAGTCAGACAAGTAGTGTGCCGGCTCCCAAGCCTTCTCTTGCCAAAAGTTGCAGTTCGAAGAACCGGCTGTCCGGCTGGCAAGAGTTAAGGGCAGGAACGGGCGCCCACACGAAAAACGGCTAGGGACTAACGGACTAATATAACAAAAGCCGGTTTCTCTCCCACCACCGACCGACTACTAGAGTAGCCGGCCGGCCGGCTTCCATTCACTTCACTTCAATCCAAGAAAGCTCGAGTACTTGCCTCCCCAAAAGGGGAAGGCGGTAAAGGAAACAACCTAAGGATAAAAAGCATACGTGAATGGAAACCAAACATGCACAAGTTAATATTTACATAAAAGACCTTCAAAAGGCCAGCATTCAACATAGTTTGGATACACCCCCAGTGGGTGGAACTGCGGAAGCTTAATAAAATTGTTCGGAAGGCAACAAGCAGGAAAAAACAAGGACGGCAGATTAAGCCGTCGGAGCGACTGACGAGCCGGGCAGGTCGGTGGAGACGGCAGTGCCGGCTGGAGGAGTGGCTGGCTGGCGAACCTCGGCATGGTCACCGCCTCCCGCAGAAGGCGCGCTTGCGCGCGCCTCGTTGCTGGAGGCACGGTCAGGCTGAGGCTGGCTGGCTGTTCCACCGGCCGGCTCAACGTCTTCGCCCTCCTCTCCTTCGTCGTCTTCGCCTTCATCGCTGGAGGCGATCTCCTCTGCCGAGTCTTCACCCGCTGCCGGGTCCAGCCCGAACCACTCCTCTGGCTGGGCAACGCCGTCGTCATTGATCTCAGGAGCGAAGACGCTGATGTCAGTACACTCGGCGATCGTCGAAGCGCGCTGAGCGATAGCCGGCCGCACCTTCTCCAGCTCTTCGTCGGCCTCCAGCCGCCAGGTGCGCAGCTGGTCCAGGTTCAGCCCCGGATACCAAGCTCGGACAAACTCCAGGGCCCGCCCAACTCCAAGACGGTCCGCCGACGCCTTCCAGACCTCGAAGCGGCCAACCGCAACCTCTAGCCAGTCGGCAGTCTGACTCGGCGTGCGGGGAATTGTCTCACTTGGCCAGAGGGCGGCCAACACCTGCGCTCCGGCGCGCTGGAGGCGGCGGAGCATACGATGAGCCGGCTGCAGCCGCGCTTGGACCGCCAAGAGTTGCTCTTCGAGTGACCGACTCGGGTCCAGCGCGACTTCAGCTCCCGCCTGCCGGCGCACTTCGCGATGGGCCTCGATGGTTTGGGCGGCGTAGACGGAGTAGCCAGGAAAGTAGTCTGCACAGAGAATAAAAAGTAGCTCAAGTCAGAACACAAGTTAGGCGGCAAGGGGCAGGCAAGGAGCGAGGAAGGCGGCTTACCGTCGATCAAATCCTCAATACGGCCGAAGCCTTCATTCAGCGCTTGCCTGGTCTCAGCCCAGCCCGCCGCTTCAGTCTCGAACTCGGCCTTCAGGGCGGCTTCGTTATCCTGCGCCTTCTTCAGAGCCGCCTTGTGGCTCTCCTCCTGGTCAGCCAGCTTCTTGGCCAGGAGGTCACGCTCCAGGACCAAGACGTCGTACTCGGTTTCCTTGGCACGAAGGGCGGCCTGCGCTTCGCTGAGCTACCCCCTTAAGTCGGCATTGGCTTCTGCGAGCACAAAAGACAAAAGAAAAACCAGTAAGGTGAAGTCGTCAGGAAAGATCCGACCCGACTGCTCAGCAGTCGGCCCGAATCTCGGGGACTACACCCAGTGGGTGCGCTGACGCGCCCCCACAGGAGATGAACGAAACCAAGTACGTACTCCGGCTGCTGATCAGGTCTTCGGTTCTCCGACCCAACTCCTGAGCCTGGGAGTTGAAGGCGGCAGCGCGGAGGTTATGATACTCCTGGAAGATTAGACAGGAGGCGAGAATAAGGTAGTCGTCAAGGAAGATCCGACCCGACTGCTCAGCAGTCGGCCCGAATCTTGGGGACTACACCCAGTGGGTGCGCTGACGCGCCCCCATGGAAGAAATCAAGAGAACAAAGCAACCAAAGATAGAAGACTCACCCGGATGACGGCCCGCGTCGCAAGGAACTCCTGGGTGTATTGCTGCAGCGAGGCGGCTTGGGCCTGAAGCCGGTTCCGAACCTCTTGGGCTGCCACATTCAGCTCGCCCGTCCCGCCGCTGGGAGTCCACTCGGACGTGCCGGTGCTGGCCGCCTCCAAGGCCTCCGCCGTCCGGCTGGCACCCGTAGCTCGGTGCGGCTCTGGCGCAGCGGTGCCTCCCCTACGCGCCAGCGCATTGCCGGCTGCACCTCGAGGCCGGCTCCTGCTTCCGGCTCACCTCCGACCAGCTGCTCTGGCGCCGCAGCCGACTGGCCGCCTTGGCCCGCTCCGGTTGGCGCTGCCGGCGGCGCCCCCTCCACGAAGATCACGAGTCCTCCCTCCGCTCCATCACCGGCGGTTCTTGGTCGACCTCCTCCAGTGGAGGCACGGGAATGTTGGGGGCCACGGCGCGGAGGGGAATGGCTAGCAGCGGAGGCTGGTTGTGCGAAGCCTCCGCCTCCGTCTCCGCAGCTGCCGCCTCCGCCCGGGCCTTGGCTGCTGCATTGGCCTGCTCCGTCGCCTGGGCGGCCCTTCGCTCTGCCGCCTCCCGCTCCTCCCGCACCTCTCGTGCGTTCCGCTCCGTGGCCTCCCTGAGGTCGGCGCGGGGATCCACGCGGCGGGAGCCTGAAGACCGTCCAGTCGGCCCGACTACGGAGCCGCCCGGACCCCGCTCAAGGGAAAGCGGCGCCCTGTCCGGCGAGCAAAGAAAGGTTTAGAAGAGTTTTCAATCGAAAAGAACAACAAAAAATATGTATCCAAGCATTCGACGACTTATGCTGAGATCGCCTGCGGCTGCTTCACCGCCTTGCGGAAGCGGGCCGCCTTCGCGGCCGCCTCATCTCGCTTGGTCGCCGCCGTGGAAGCCTTGGACTTCTTCGGCCGGCTGCCGAAGAGGATCGACACGGCTCGGCGCTTCTGGGCGCCGTCGCCAGCAGCCGCCAGCAGCCGCCGCCAGCAGTGGACGAGCTCGCGCCTTGATGATCAGGCGCCGGCTGGCGACGCGGGGCGACTTCGACCTTGGCATCATCCGGCCAGTCCTCGAAGCCGGCCGTGAGCCCCGCGCCTCTGGCCTCGTCGCTTTCCCCCACAATGGCGTCTTCCATGGCGGCCGCTCCCAAGTCCGGGTCGTCGGCATCGTCCACCGTGCGGTCAGGGACGAGCTGGCGCTCTACCCCTGCGGCCCGGTCATCGGCGGAAGGAGAGGGTTCTGCTAGGGGCAAACCGACTGATCAAAGAGTCGGCTATCATGAGGCCGGCTACCAAAGGAAGAAAAGAATAAAAAACTTCGACGGGCGGAGGGTTGGCGCGAGAGTACGGCCCCTTGCCGTACCGCCAATCCCCGGCGAGCTTGCAGTTGGAAATATAGTTCACCATGTAGGAGACCTCCGCATGAGGCATCTCCCTGGTGCTCAGCCGGCTTGGGTCGAAGTGGCCGCTCATCTGACAAACCATGTGAGGCCGTCTTTGGAGGGGAAGAACCCGGCGCTCCACGAAGGCGGCCACCAAGTCGGCTCCGGTCAGGCCCTCCGACTGGATCATCACCCAAAGCCGGGAGACGGCTGCGTTCCCAGCCTGAGACAACGACCTGGCCTGGTAGCTCCACAAAGGTCGCCTCCCAGCCGGCGGGCCGGCTTCATAAGCCGGCAGGTTGACGTAGTCGCCTTGCTGCGCGACATTCTTCACGTAAAAGTATGACTTCTGCCAGAGCTTCACCGACTGGATCAACGGGATGGGCGGGAACGGGTTGTTCTTGCTCGCCCGCCTCATGTCAATGAAGGCTCCGCAAGGGGCGGGCACGCCCGCGACGACGGTGCCGAGCTTGCTTTGGAAGAATTCCGCCCAGAGCTCGAGCGTGGGAAGGACCCCAAGGAAGCCTTCGCACAGCATGACAAAGGCCGACAGCAGCATCACCGCGTTGGGTGTGAGGTGATGCGGCTGGAGGTTGTAGAATTCGAGGAAGGCTCGGAGGAACCCGCTCGTCGGAAGGCCGAAGCCGTGCAGGCAGTGCGAGTGGAAGATCACCCGCTCGCCCTCCTCCGGTGCCGGCGAAATCTCCTTCTCCGGCGCTAGACGAACCCGAACGAAGTCCTCGCCGGGCAGGCGTCGCGTCTGGCGGAGGAACTCGACGTGGTCCTCATGGACGTTGGAGCCATCCCACGAGCTTGACAGCGCCATGGGGCAGCGCGGCGAGAAGCAAGACGATGTGGCGGTGGAACGAAGCGACGGCGGAACAGCGCGGCAAAGAGCTGCTGCGGGGAAGAGAAGAAGAAGGAGGGCGAGAAGGGGCAGAGTGAGGGAGAGCGCGCGAGCCTCTGCCACTCCCCCTCCTCCTCCTACTTATAGACTGCGCGAAAGAGCCGAGGAGGCGCGGCGTGGGGGAACGTGGGGATCAACTGCGCCCACTCCCCCACGTCCCGCGATTATTGTGCCTTGATGGCAGAATAAAACCGCCGCGGGAAGGCGAGCAGACCATGTGGGCCGCGGAAGATCCGCGCTCGGACCGAGGCCTGCGAGTGGCGGGCCCGGGCCTGCGGCGGCGTCCCATCGCGCGTGTGCGTTGGCAGGATTTCCTCGCCACGTGGCCCGCGTTCCCTGCCTACGAGAAACAAAGCTTTTCCGAAGACGGCGCGCACAAGTGAAAGTGCAACTATCCCTAGGTGGTTTTGGTAATTCATAACAACATAAAGCTCATTGAGCTAATGCTAATCCAAGATGACTATTTCAGGAAAGCTCAATGATTGGCATGGCATGGATGTGAAAGTGGAACCCTCAAAATGCTAAGGACAAAGGATTGGCTCAAGCTCAAAAGCTCAAGACTCTTCATTTTATATTTTAGTGATCCAAGATCACATTGAGTCTTTAGGAAAAGCCAATACTATCAAGGAGGGATGAGGTGTTGCTTAATGAGCCTCTTGCTTCATGTGCTTAGTGATATGCTCCAAAACCCTCAACTACTTTCCCATATCCACATATGACCTAAACTCTAACCCAAACTAGGTCCTACCGATTCTTTCTATCCGGCGCCACCGAGTTTCACTTGTCATAAGCCACTGCCAAACCCTAGCAATTCGGTTCTACCGATAGGGATCTCGGTCTCACCGAGATGGGATTGCAAACTCTCTGTTTCCCTTTCGTAACTTTTCGGTCTCACCGAAAGAGCGAATCGGTCCCACCGAGATTGCAATATAAACTCTCTGTTTCCCTTTTGTAACTTTTCGGTCTCACCGAAAGAGCAAATCGGTCCCACCGAGTTTGCCTGACCAACTCTCTGGTTAGCTTATTACCAAACTCGGTCTCACCGAGTTTGTGTAATCGGTCTCACCGAGATTACGTTATGCCCAAACCCTAACCATATCGGTCATACCGAGTTGCATGTCAGTCCCACCGAAAATCTCTAACGGTCACCAGGTTTACCTTTTTGGTCCGACCGAGTTTGTTGATTCGGTCCCACCGAGATTGGAAAACTGTGTGTAACGGTTGGATTTTGTGTGGAGGCTATATATACCCCTCCACCTCCTCTTCATTCGTGGAGAGAGCCATCAGAACACATACACAATTCCAACTCATATGTTCTGAGAGAGAACCACCTACTCATGTGTTGAGACCAAGATATTCCATTCCTACCATATGAATCTTGATCTCTAGCCTTCCCCATGTTGCTTTCCACTCAAATCTTCTTTCCACAAAATCCAAATCCTATGAGAGAGAGTTGAGTGTTGGGGAGACTATCATTTGAAGCACAAGAGCAAGGAGTTCATCATCAACACACCATTTGTTACTTCTTGGAGAGTGGTGTCTCCTAGATTGGCTAGGTGTCACTTGGGAGCCTCCGACAAGATTGTGGAGTTGAACCAAGGAGTTTGTAAGGGCAAGGAGATCGCCTACTTCGTGAAGATCTACCGCTAGTGAGGCAAGTCCTTTGTGGGCGATGGCCATGGTGGGATAGACAAGGTTGCTTCTTCGTGGACCCTTCGTGGGTGGTTGCTTCTTCGTGGACCCTTTGTGGGTGGAGCCCTCCATGGACTCGCGCAACCGTTACCCTTTGTGGGTGGAGCCCTCCGTGGACTCGCGCAACCGTTACCCTTTGTGGGTTGAAGTCTCCATCAACGTGGATGTAGGATAGCACCACCTATCCGAACCACGGGAAAAACATCCGTGTCTCCAATTGCGTTTGAATTCTCCAAACCCTTCCCTTTACATTCTTGCAAGTTACATGCTTTACTTTCCGCTGCCAATATACTCTTTGCATGCTTGCTTGAATTGTGTGATGATTGCTTGACTTGTCCTACAATAGCTAAAATCTGCCAAGAACTAAAATTGGGAAAAGTTTAAGTTTTTATTTGGTCAAGTAGTCTAATCACCCCCCACTAGACATACTTTCGATCCTACAAGTGGTATCAGAGCTTTGGTCTCCATTTGCTTTGATCTCCATAGCTTTTGGTGGTCATAGCCTTGGTTTCACAACCTAGGAGAGTATGGCGTCTAGCGAGGGAAATTATCACCGTAGAAGTCCTTACTTTGATGGTACTAATTTTGCTAGTTGGAAGCATAAAATGAAAATGCATATTCTTGGACATAACCCCGCCGTTTGGGCTATTGTGTGTGTTGGTTTGCAAGGTGACTTCTTTGATGGAAAAGAACCAAACCATGAAGCTACCGCGGATGAGTTGAAGATGTTGGAATACAATGCTCAAGCTTGTGATATTCTCTTCAACGGATTGTGCCCCGAAGAATTCAACAAAATCAGCCGTCTTGAGAATGCAAAGGAAATTTGGGACACTTTGATTGATATGCACGAAGGTACCGACTCCGTCAAGGAATCCAAGTTGGATGTGCTTCAAAGTCAACTTGACAAGTTCAAAATGAAGGATGGTGAAGGTGTCGCTGAAATGTACTCTAGGCTTGCTCTCATCACAAATGAGATTGCCGGCTTAGAAGCGAAGAGATGACCGATAGATTCATCATCAAGAAGATTCTAAGAGCCTTGGATGGAAAATATGATACCGTGTGCACATTGATCCAAATGATGCCCAATTACAAAGATCTCAAGCCAACGGAGGTGATTGGATGAATTGTTGCTCATGAGATGTCACTTAAGGATAAAGAGGAACTTCACAACAAATCAAGTGGTGCCTACAAAGCCTCATGTGAAGTCCCTACATCATCAAGTGAGAAACAAAACTTCAATGAAGAATTGAGCTTAATGGTGAAGAACTTCAACAAGTTCTACAAGAGTAGAAGCAAAGATAGAAGCTTCAAGTCAAGGTCCTACAATGACAAAAGATCTTCTAGTCAAGAGCGAAACTGCTATAGTTGTGGAAGACCCGGACACTATTCCAATGAGTGTACGGCTCCCTACAAGAGAAGAGAAGATTCTCCAAAAAGAAGAAGCAAAGAATCACCACCAAGAGAGAGAAGGAGTAGAGATGATCGTTATGAACGAAGATACTCACGGAGAAGCAAGGATTCGGAAAGGAAGGAAAAATCATCAAGGAGCTACACAAAACGAAGACATCAAGCTCATGTTGGTGAATGGGTATCCGGCTCCGACTCCGACAGCCACTCCGAGAGAAGTTATCACTCCGACTCCGAAGATACTCAAGATGAAGGTGTTGCCGGTCTAGCACTTGTGTCAACCAACTCCTACGACATATTTGACTCACCAAATGAAGGAATTGGAAGATGCTTCATGGCCAAAGGTCCTAAGGTAACACACCCCGAGTATGTTGATTTCAATAGTGATGAAGATGACTTGTTAGGTGATGATTTGCTTGTTGACAACTCTAGTGATGAATACTATGATGAAACGTCAATTAATCATGCTAATCAAGATAAAACGAATGACAATGATAAGGAGAAGATTGAGGTTCTAACTAAAGAACTAAACACTCTTAAGTTAGCTCATGAAACTATCTTCGAAGATCATCGAGAACTTTTAAGAGCTCATGAGAAATTACGCTTTGAAAAGCTCAATCTTGAGCAAGAGCATGAGTTCTTAAAAGCAATCAATGATGATCTCCGCAAGAAAAGTTCTTCTTACATTGCCAAGCGTTTACTCTTATCCACTTACATGCCTCAAGTCAAGTCTAGTAACAAGAACAAGAAAGATTCTTCCTCTAGCAGTAACAATGATCATGCTAAATCCAATATTGTTGCTTCTAGTAGTTCTCTTGATTCCACTAATGATTCTCTTAGCCAAGTTACACTTGAGCAAGAAAATAGCTTATTGAAGGGAATTATAGAGAAAGGAGTGTACAAAAGCCTTGCCGGGAGTAAGCAATTCGAGGAAATTGTGCGCAAGCAAGGAATGCACCGGAAGAATCAAGGTGTTGGTTTTGAATGAAAGTTCAATGCCAATGGAGTTGAGTGGGAAGAAGATCAATACCCCAAGACAAAGTTTGTTCCTCAACAAGAGAAGTATGATACTTCTTTCAAGGGGACACAAGCTCAAGATGATCTTCCACCACAAGACTACAAGCAAAAAGGCAAGGACAAGCTTCAAGAGGAAATTGATGCATTTGAAGAAGCTCCTAAGACCTTAGTCAAGTGGATTCCCAAGACTACTTCAAGTTCCACTTCATCAAGTACGACTACAACTCCAAGGATTCCCATCAAGATGGTGTGGATCCAAAAGAATAAGAACTAGAGAGTTCTTGAGGGTGACTCCGCCAACATACTTCACTCTTATCATTTTGGCAAGAACAAGTGCAATCAACTTCCACATCTTGCACTAGTTCAAGGAGTCACAAACCCTCTTGGTGGTAAGACAAGGGACAAGGTAACCTAAAAGTTTTCATGGACATCATCTTGTGTGTGCATCACTCTATGTCTATGGATATCCTTGTTTGTTCCTTGTGGGACTAACCCATGTAGGTATTGAAAGTGCAATTCACTCAAATGGATAGCTCCAAGTGATCTACATCAACATTGAGCATCCACATCTTCAACATCTACATGAAGTCATCATCGACAAAACCCGAGGTTAGTTCATCCCTCTAAGGGGGGATATCACATCTAGGGGGAGCTTTACTCTAAGACTTGAGCTAAAGCAACTCTAAAGATGTGAACACAACAATGCTTTATGTAAAAGTGGTAACCCCACTTGAGCTTAAACGATGAGTATGACCTATGATCAAGTGTTCTCACTTGACTCCTAAGTCAATATACTCATATATAGATGACCTTGTCATCGCAAATTGCTTGGTAGATGCTAGAATTGGTTGTGCATGCCTTGTCACATATTTCATTTGCCATCTTATTGTGTGAGCATGCTGGTTGCATATTTTACTCATTCGAGGACATCCACTTGTTGTTTTGATTGTTTGGTTTTATTTCCTTTTGCTAAGTGGATGGACAAGAATGCCTAAGAACCTCCTCTAGCTATCTATGCTTTTCTCGTCTCAAACTCTATTCATGCTACATCACAAAATTTGATCAAGTCAGATTCGAACCACTCTGTGTGAGGAGCGCTCGGAGTCCCCGATTCGTCATAGACTTAAACTTCCAAAACCTCTTTATGATTCTCGGTCTGACCGATACCCTACTTTCGGTCCTACCGAGATCATTAAGTTGATCTAGGTTTTCGATCTCGGTGCAACCGATTTGAACCTTTCGGTCACACCGAGTTTCAGTAACTGCTTGCAGTTATGAATCTCGGTGCCACCGAGTTGTTCCACTCGGTCACACCGACAGGGTCGGGCTATATATAGTCACGGGCAAAATTTGGAAATTTCTCCGAACCCCTTTGCCCGCGCGATAGCCTGCTCTGCCAACGTGGTCTCCGAATCGTCTTCTCGCCGCCAGCCGCCTCCAGTCGCTGGTCTCCGTCGCCATCAACGGAAATTCAACCCCGCCGTTGCCGCCGTAGCGAGTCTCCGCCGAACTAGGGTATGGACTCGATCTTTGTGCTATTCCCCAATCTGATTCTTAGCACATTGTGATCATCATGATTCTTGCCACGTTTGTTAAACTTCTATCCAGTCAATGAACTCGTAGATTAGGTTTAATTCGAAAATTTTAGGGTTAGATTTCCGCCGAAACCATCTCGGACCCACCGAGTTGAAAAACTCGGTCCCACCGATTTGGCTTATGCCATTGCACAAGTGAGACTCGGTCTGACCGAGAATTACTTATCGGTGTGACCGATTTTGGAACTCTGTGAAACCCTAGCAGTCTCGGTGCCACCGAGCTGTGACTCGGTCTGACCGAGTTCACTAGTTTAGGTGCCAAAACTGCTTCGGTATCATCGAGTTTAGAAATCGGTAGATCCGAGATGCTTTCAGTGGGAAACTAAAACTAAGTTTTTGAATTATTCTTTTGCAAAAATCTTTGCATTTTGTGATGCTCATCCACTCTACCTCATCTATAAACTGTTCACAGGGTCAGCAGTCAGCTTGTTCATCATGTCAGACCAAAGTGATAGCCAGAACATGTCAGAACAGCAAGTGCAGATGAGTGAGGGCACTAGTCCCTCAAGTTCTTCAGATGATGGCAGCAGAAGTACTCCTAGCAATCTGCCTAAAGCTGCCACAAGACAGAGAAAGAAGAGAACCTCAGACTCAGAAGATGAGGACTATGTGGCAGAAGAGGAAGCAACTTCCAAGAGAGTTGAGCCAGCACAGGGCATAAAACCAGGGATGAAGATCAAAAGGCCAGCAGGCAGGCAGCCTATGTCAAAGGCCAGAGCTTCAACTGAGAAGCCCACTCCCATTGAGCCAGTTGCTGCTGAAGGCAAGAAGAGGAAAGAAAGGGTGAAGAAAACTGTAGCCAGAGTGCTTGGCAAGGCTTTCATCATGGAAGATGAGGACGAAGAAGAAGAGGTAGCTGCACCAGCACCTAAGGCACCCAAGCTGATGGGTGATGCCATAAGAACAGGGGCAGCTGCTTCCAAGGCCAAGCTAGCTCCAAAGCCAAAGCCAAAGAGGAACACAAGAAGCATCCCAGCTACTGAGAAGAACAAGGCCCCAGTGCCTGAAGCTGCAGAAGAAGAAGAAGAAGAGAATGTTCTTAGAAAGCTCAAGCCCAAGATCCCAGACCACAACGATGCTCATCTTGTGGCTGAGGATATGAAACTCAGGAGAGATTCAATGCTCCGGACTCCACCACCACCTGAAGATCAATCCTGAGTGTCGACTTAGCACTATGCATTTTCTAGGAACTTTTTGGTAACTTGTTGCCAAAGGGGGAGAAAATGTATAGATCATAGGCTTCGAGAGAGAGTGTTGCTTTTATTCTCTCTTGTTTTATTTGGTGTTTTTTCGAACTTTGTTTGCTTTTGTGTGAGATACTATGTCATTGCTCGTGAGACATTGATGATCATGTGTTTGATCATAAGCTACACTTAATGTTTGCTGAATATTATCATCTTATCTATCTTATGTGATCATTCACTATTCTTGGTGATGAGTGCATGTATTTCATTCTTATCATTTTAAGCGCTCCACCAAGATGTATGTGACATGGAAGAGTAACCCATGACTCTAACTCTTTGTGCATTTGCAGTCCAAAGCAAATTTTAAATATGCACAAATTTAGGGGGAGCTCTTACTTGTCACATACTTCTCAAAGCGACGATATATTTCATGCTTATTATCATTTGTCGAAGCTTTGATTTATATGTTGTCATCAATTACCAAAAAGGGGGAGATTGAAAGTGCAACTATCCCTAGGTGGTTTTGGTAATTCATAACAACATATAGCTCATTGAGCTAATGCTATTCCAAGATGATTATTTCAGGAAAGCTCAATGATTGGCATGGCATGGATGTGAAAGTGGAACCCTCAAAATGCTAAGGACAAAGGATTGGCTCAAGCTCAAAAGCTCAAGACTCTTCATTTTATATTTTAGTGATCCAAGATCACATTGAGTCTTTAGGAAAAGCCAATACTATCAAGGAGGGATGAGGTGTTGCTTAATGAGCCTCTTGCTTCATGTGCTTAATGATATGCTCCAAAATCCTCAACTACTTTCCCATATCCACATATGACCTAAACCCTAAGGCAAACTCGGTCCTACCGATTCTTTCTATCCGGCGCCACCAAGTTTCACTTGTCATAAGCCACTGCCAAACCCTAGCAATTCAGTTCTACCGATAGGGATCTCGGTCTCACCGAGATGGGATTGCAAACTCTTGGTTTCCCTTTCGTAACTTTTTGGTCTCACCGAAAGAGCGGATCGGTCCCACCGAGATTGCAATGTAAATTCAGTGTTTCCTTTTTGTAACTTTTCGGTCTCACCGAAAGAGCAAATCGGTCCCACCGAGTTTGCCTGGCCAACTCTCTGGTTAGCTAATTACCAAATTCGGTCTCATCGAGTTTGTGTAATCGGTCTCACCGAGATTACGTTATGCCCAAACCCTAACCATATCGGTCCTACCGAGTTGCATGTCAGTCCCACCGAAAATCTCTAACGGTCACTAGGTTTACCTTTTCGGTCCGACCGAGTTTGTTGATTCGGTCCCACCGAGATTGGAAAACTGTGTGTAACGGTTGGATTTTGTGTGGAGGCTATATATATACCCCTCCACCTCCTCTTCATTCGTGGAGAGAGCCATCAGAACACATACACAATTCCAACTCATATGTTCTGAGAGAGAACCACCTACTCATGTGTTGAGACCAAGATATTCCAGTCCTACCATATGAATCTTGATCTCTAGCCTTCCCCAAGTTGCTTTCCACTCAAATCTTCTTTCCACAAAATCCAAATCCTATGAGAGAGATTTGAGTGTTGGGGAGACTATCATTTGAAGCACAAGAGCAAGGAGTTCATTACCTACACACCATTTGTTACTTCTTGGAGAGTGGTGTCTCCTAGATTGGCTAGGTGTCACTTGGGAGCCTCCGACAAGATTGTGGAGTTGAACCAAGGAGTTTGTAAGGGCAAGGAGATCACCTACTTCGTGAAGATCTACCGCTAGTGAGGCAAGTCCTTTGTGGGCGATGGCCATGGTGGGATAGACAAGGTTGCTTCTTCGTGGACCCTTTGTGGGTGGTTGCTTCTTCGTGGACCCTTTGTGGGTGGAGCCCTCCGTGGACTCGCGCAACCGTTACCCTTTGTGGGTGGAGCCCTCCGTGGATTCGCGCAACCGTTACCCTTTGTGGGTTGAAGTCTCCATCAACGTGGATGTAGGATAGCACCACCTATCCGAACCACGGGAAAAACATCCATGTCTCCAATTGCGTTTGAATTCTCCAAACCCTTCCCTTTACATTCTTGCAAGTTACATGCTTTACTTTCCGCTGCCAATATACTCTTTGCATGCTTGCTTGAATTGTGTGATGATTGCTTGACTTGTCCTACAATAGCTAAAATCTGCCAAGAACTAAAATTGGGAAAAGGTTAAGTTTTTATTTGGTCAAGTAGTCTAATCACCCCCCCCCCCCTCTAGACATACTTTCGATCCTACAATGATGCTCTCTTTGTGCTTCAATTCTTATCTTTCTTGTGAGCATCGTTAAAATCGTATTCCTAGCTATAAGGCTTTAAAGAAAAGCGCTTGTTGAGAGACAACCCAATATTTTTCCTTACTGTTATTCATTAAATAATTTATATAGCCTCTGTTTTTTTGTGTTTTTTGTGTTTAATTAGTGTTTGTGCCAAGTTGAACCGTTGGGAAGACTTGGGGAAGGTCTTGTTAATCTTGCTGTAAAAAACAGAAACTTTAGCGCTCACGAGAACTGCTTCCATTTTTATTTGGAAAGTGATATTTAGTTAATTATTTTTGCAGATGATTAATAGATAAATTCCTCACGTCCATAAATTTATTTTAGAATTTTTGGGGTTCCAGCTCTTGCGTTAGCTACAGATTACTACAGACTGTTCAGTTTTTGACAGATTCTGTTTTTCGTGTGTTGTTTGCTTATTTTGATGAATCTATGGCTAGTAAAATAGTTTATAAACCATAGATAAGTTGTAATACAGTAGGTTTAACACCAATATAAATAAATAATGAGTTAATTACAGTACCTTGAAGTGGTGTTTTGTTTTCTTTCGCTAACGGAGCTCACGAGATTTTCTACTTTAAGTTTTGTGTTGTGAAGTTTTCAAGTTTTGGGTAAAGATTTGATGGATTATGGAACAAGGAGTGGCAAGAGACTAAGCTTGGGGATGCCCATGGCACCCCCAAGATAATCTAAGTACACCTAAAAGCCAAAGCTTGGGGATGCCTCGGAAGGCATCCCCTCTTTCGTCTACTTCTATCGGTAACTTTACTTGGAGATATATTTTTATTTACCAGATGATATGTGTTTTGCTTGGAGCGTCTTGTATCATTTGAGTCTTTATTTGTTAGTTTTCCACAATCATACTTGCTTCACACACCTTTTTGAGAGAGACACGCATGATTCGGAAATTATTAGAATACTCTATGTGCTTCACTTATATCTTTTGAGTTATATAGTTTTTGCTCTAGGGCTTCACTTATATCTTTTAGAGCACGTCGGTGGATTTGTTTTATAGAAACCATTGTTCTCTCATGATTCACTTAGATTATTTTGAGAGTCCTACAAAACAGCATGGTAATTTGCTTTAATTATTTGAGGCATTCAAGATTAATAAATAAAATTTTCTTATGAGTGTGTTGAATACTATGAGAAGTTTGAAACTTGATAATTGTTTTGAGATATGGAGATGGTAATATTAGAGTCATGCTAGTCGAGTAGTTGTGAATTTGAGAAATACTTGTGTTAAATTTTGTGATTCCCGTAGCATGGACGTGTGGTGAACCATTATGTGATGAAGTCGGAGCATGATTTATTTATTGATTGTCTTCCTTATGAGTGGCGGTTGGGGACGAGCGATGGTCTTTTCCTACCAATCTATCCCCCTAGGAGCATGCGCGTAATACTTTTCTTTGATAACTTGTAGTTTTTGCAATAAGTATATGAGTTCTTTATGACTAAGGTTGAGTCCATGGATCATACGCACTTTTCTTCCTTCCACCATTGCTAGCCTCTCTAATACCGTGCACCTTTCGCTGGTATCATACACCCACCATATACCTCCCTCAAAACAGCCACCATACCTACCTATCATGGCATTTCCATAGCCATTCTGAGATATATTGCCATGCAACTTTCCACCGTTCCGTTTACTATGACATGCTCCATCATTGTCATATTGCTTTGCATGATCATGTAGTTGACATAGTATTTGTGGCAAAGCCACCGTTCATAATTCTTTCATACATGTCACTCTTGATTCATTGCATATCCCGGTACACCGTCGGAGGCATTCATATAGATTCATATTTTGTATTAAGAATCGAGTTGTAATTGTTGAGTTGTAAGTAAATAAAAGTGTGATGATCATCATTTTTAGAGCATTGTCCCAACTGAGGAAAGGATGATGGAGACTATGATTCCCCCACAAGTCGGGATGAGACTCCGGACGAATAATAATAAAAAAGAGGCCATAAAAAAGATAAAAGGCCCAAATTAAAAAATGAGAGAAAAAGAGAGAAGGGACAATGCTACTATCCTTTTACCACACTTGTGCTTCAAAGTAGCACCATGATCTTCATAATAGAGAGTCTCCTATGTTATCACTTTCATATACTAGTGGGAATTTTCATTATAGAACTTGGCTTGTATATTCCAATGATGGGCTTCCTCAAAATGCCCTAGGTCTTCGTGAGCAAGCGAGTTGGATGCACACCCACTTAGTTCCTTTTGTTGAGCTTTCATATACTTATAGCTCTAGTGCATCCGTTGCATGGCAATCCCTACTCACTCACATTGATATCTATTGATGGGCATCTCCATAGCCCGTTGATATGCCTAGTTGATACGAGACTATCTTCCCCTTTTTTGTCTCCTCCACAACCACCATTCTAATCCACCTAAAGTGCTATGTCCATGGCTCACGCTCATGTATTGTGTGAAGATTGAAAAGTTTGAGAACATTAAAAGTATGAGACAATTGATTGGCTTGTCATCGGGGTTGTGCATGATTTGAATACTTTGTGTGGTGAATATGGAGCATAGCCAGACTATATGATTTTGTAGGGATAACTTTCTTTGGCCATGTTATTTTGAAGAGACATAATTGCTTAGTTAGTATGCTTGAAGTATTATTATTTCTATGTCAATATTAAACCTTTTTCTTGAATCTTTTGGATCTGAATATTCATACCACAATTAAGAGAATTACATTGAAATTATGCCAAGTAGCATTCCACATCAAAAATTCTGTTTTTATCATTTACCTACTCGAGGACGAGCAGGAATTAAGCTTGGGGATGCTTGATACGTCTCCAACGTATCTATGATTTTTGATTGTTCCAAGCTATGTTATATTCTGTTTTGGACATTATTGGGCTTTATTATACACTTTTATATTATTTTTGGGACTAACCTATTAACCGGAGGCCCAGCCCAGAATTGATGTTTTTTGCCTATTTTAGGGTTTCACAGAAAAAGAATATCAAACGGAGTCCAAACGGAATGAAACCTTCGAGAACGTGATTTCCAGAACGAACATGATCCAGAGGACATGGACCCTACGTCAAGACATCAACCAGGAGGCCATGAGGTAGGGGGGCGTGCCTACCCCCCTTCGGCGCGCCCTCCACCCTCGTGGGCCCCCTATTGCTCCACCGACGTACTCCTTCCTCCTATATATACCTACGTACCCCCAAACTACCAGATACGGAGCCAAAACCCTAATTCCACCGCCGTAACTTTCTGTATCCATGAGATCCCATCTTGGGGCCTGTTCCGGAGCTCCACCGGAGGGGGCATCGATCACGGAGGGCTTCTACATCAACACCATAGCCCTTCCGATGAAGTCTGAGTAGTTTACCTCAGACCTACAGGTCCATAGTTATTAGCTAGATGGCTTCTTCTCTCTTTTTGGATCTCAATACAAAGTTCTCCCCCTCTCCTGTGTAGATCTATTCGATGTAATCTTCTTTTGCTGTGTGTATGATGAGACCGATGAATTGTGGGTTTATGATCAAGTTTATCTATGAACAATATTTGAATCTTCTCGGAATTCTTTTATGTATGATTGGTTATCTTTGCAAGTCTCTTTGACTTATCATTTTGGTATGGCCTACTAGATTGATCTTTCTTGCAATGGGAGAAGTGCTTAGCTTTGGGTTCAATCTTGCGGTGTCCTTTCCTAGTGACAGTAGGGGCAGCAAGGCACGTATTGTATTGTTGCCATCGAGGATAACAATATGGGGTTTATTTCATATTGCATGAGTTTATCCCTCTACATCATGTCATCTTGCTTAAAGCGTTACTCTGTTCTCTTGAACTTAATACTCTAGATGCATGCTGGATAGCGGTCGATGTGTGGAGTAATAGTAGTAGATGCAGGCAGGAGTCGGTCTACTTGTTTCGGACATGATGCCTATATACATGATCATACCTAGATATTCTCATAACTATGCTCAATTCTGTCACTTGCTCAACAGTATTTTGTTTACCCGCCGTGAATACTTATGCTCTCGAGAGAAGCCACTAGTGAAACCTATGGCCCCCGGGTCTATCTTCCATCATATTAATCTTCCTATACTTAGTTATTTCCTTTGCCTTTTATTTTACTTTGCATCTTTATCATAAAAATACCAAAAATATTATCTTATCAAATCTATCAGATCTCACTCTCGTAAGTGACCGTGTAGGGATTGACAACCCCTTATCATGTTGGTTGCGAGGATTTATTTGTTTGTGTAGGTACAAGGGACTCGTGCGTGGCCTCCAACTGGATTGATACCTTGGTTCTCAAAACTAAGGGAAATACTTACGCTACTCTGCTGCATCACCCTTTCCTCTTCAAGGGAAAACCAACGCAAGTGCTCAAGAGGTAGCACCGTCTGCCGGCATCAAAACTGCGATCGCCTCGTCCATCTTCGACGACTACTATGCCCTGGGATGCCTCTGTCTCATTCCCCTGCATCCGTGGGTAGGCCGGGCGCCGCCTGCGGTGGCATGTGCCGCCGGCGACTGCCGTCAGGGCCGGCCCTGCCCTCTGGCCTCGCGGGCGAGCGCGAGGAAGCGAGGAAGACGACGACACCCCCTCCCCATGCCAGTGGGTCCCGCGCGTCAGCCTTATGTGTTGACCGGGCCGGCCCACTGACGTGGTTAAGTGGAGACGTACTCCGCTGAGTACGCTTTCCCTTAACCGAAAGCGCATTCCGTTTCTTCTTCGGGCGTAAGTACGTTTTCATCTCCGAAAAGCGTATTTTCTCAAAACCCGCTTCTGCCTTATCCACTCAGGGACTTTTTTGTGATGATATTTTTGCAGAAAAGTCCCTGATCTTCATCACCTCACAACCTTTCACTCGTAACTCCGATTGAGTTGATTCCAAAGCCCACTTCTTCGTTTGGTCGATACCGTCCCGATGGAACCATTTTCATCATGTTTTGACATTCGGAAAATGACCATTATTCCCTTGACCTTAATCAGCCCCTCCGAGAGAGAAAGATTTCCGGCATTCGTTCCGCGAGCTTCTCGCACTTTCTCCCGGTGATTTCTTCCACCCCAGGCAAGCCACACCCTCAATTTGCATGATTGTGATGCAGTGACATGGTTCTTTATTTGAACTTACTTAAAATATTGCAGTAGCTATGTATGATCTTGTTCATGGCATTTGTCGGAGTTGTATTTGGATCTTGTTATTGCCATTACTTTGCTTGGAGTTCTAGGACTAATATTTTGCAGTTTGTGAGGATGTCATGTTGCCTTTGGATTAGTAGTGGCTTTTATGATTATTTTCTTGGTGGTATTTGATATTATGCTTTGGAGTATTACTTTGGATGTCGTGTTGCCTTTGGAGTATTAGGGGCTAGTATTATTTTCATCATGATGCTAGTTGATATTATGTTTTGGAGTATGATGTTGCACATGATGCTTGCATGTGGATCTTAGTTGGATAGCTAGTTCTTGATATTTGAGTAGTAGTAGTAGTAGTAGTAGTAGTAGTAGTAGTATCGTTCTTGGATTCATCATGATAGAGGTGTTATGATATCCTTGGAGTATTTTGATATGTCGATAGTATGCTTTGGATTATTTGTTGGCTATTGCCATGACTTGGATTACAGGTTGATAGATGATAGCGGAGTATCAGTTATCACTGTTATATGTGGGGGGATAAATTTCATCATTAAGTTGGTCGGGTCCACTGAAACGGGCTTTTTCCAGTGCAACCACAGTTGCCTTTTATGGGAAGGCGCTAATGTGGGCTATTGTCATGTCTCTCGCCGGTGCCTCCAACGAGGGAAGGTTATGGGCGTGCGGTACCCTGGCCAGGTAAGCAGACATAAGCTTGTGTGCCTGTAGTTGTTGTTAGGCGCCTTTTTGTCCCCGTTTGGGACCATTTTTGTTTTGCTACGATGGTGGCCATTGGTGCCTTTGGTAGGCACGGGGCCACCCAAGACTGAACCCAAAGAGGTATTGGTCGGAGTGGCTGGGAGAGTGTCATGGCAGTAGATCAGTTTTGTCGGAACGCCGTTGGTCCACCCGAATGGGAGTGCGAGGCCATGGGTTCCGTGGTGTGGGTAAAGTGTGCTACCTCTATAGAGTGTGTGTGTGTTTAATCTATCGATAGCCGCATCCTCGGTCATGGGCACAAGTTCATACTAGGTCACCCCGTTCGATCAACACTCACATGAAGGAATGACTTATAGGTGATGTATATGTTGATATTGTGAGTTGTAACAGTTTGGTAGGATGATGATGATAATGTTGGGATGATCTTGAGGATGATCATCCAGTTTGTGATGTGGTCAATAGGTGATCATGTGAATGTTCCGTTTGTGATCCGTGAATGATCATCGTTTGGTTATGAGGGAACCCGTTGAACCCAGTGTGGTTCCATTTGTGATCCGTGAATGGTCACCTTTTGGTTTTGATCACAAGGTGATCGAGATGGTATATTGCTTGGCTTGTTAGCCAAGAATGAGATGGTTGTTGAGATTAGAGATGTTGGTTTATCAGTATTGCATTCGTTTCAGGACATGTTTTGCAGTTGCTTTTGTATCATGGTAGTTGTTAATTAATTAACATGTTAATGCTATGTTGTTGTTTTGCCTTGATGCTTTTGGTTGTTGTGAGCTTGCAAGTACATTCAATGTACTGACCTGGCATGTCATGCCAGATTGTAGGTGATGCCATGATTGCTTGCTTGCTAGTCGAGGTTTGCCGCGCGTGCCAGCTAGATCGTGTCCCAGCTAGAGTCCCTGTGGAGTGGAGTTCACCACCTTCGTCGTTGTTTCGCTGCTAGAAATATTCCGCTGCTACGAGTTGTTCTGCTGCTAGCATAGAGCAAGTGTAGTATCACAGGTGTAGTGTCGCCGTGCTGATGTGCTTCTTTGTAACATTAGACCCTTGTATTATTATTCTTGTAATAAGAGCTGATTTGTTCTATGTCAAGCAGTGCCATATTCCAGAGACTTCTCCTTGATCTCTGGGCTAGAATACGGGGCGTTCTGGTTTCTCTGAGCCGGGGTGCCACAGGCTTGGTATCAGATCAGGTCTGGCTGTAGGACGCCCTAGTCAGCGCGAGCGGTAGAAACCTGTAGTAATCGGTAGTATAGAGTCTACCTTGTTTGTTGCATTTGGTTGCTGCATTTTTTTTGTTGCATAGCATGCATATAGCCTTATTATTTGCTGCTAACGGTTTATTTGGTGAGTGTAGTTGGCATCGGTTCGGATCCACAATAGCTCAGCCTTTGCATTTCTCCAGTTTTCTATTATTGCTCGTTCTTCGGTGTTTGGTGTCAATTCTGTCCCAGCAGAGGGATGCCAAGTGATCTCGACATTGTTTGCAAAAATGGTTCTCAGGTATCGTGCCGATTTCTTTCTTTCAACCCCACCCCTCATTTCAGTGATAGACATGCTTCTATCCCGGATTGTTCCTTTTTATCTTGTCGTGTTGGCAACCCTTAATGGTCTCAGTCATCATAAAAAGGGCAATGTCAGACGACTCGGTTTGTCCCGCTATCCTATTTCTTGGAAGAGTACGGATCTTTTCCGTCCGCTTGATACTAATGTGGCCGCGACATTCGTGTCCCGCTACATGGTTACCAAGTATGTCCTCGCCTCCCAGTTAGTCAAGGATGTTAGAGCATCTCCAGCCGTGCCCCCAACAGGCCCCCCAGGCCACTTTTTTAGAGTCGGCGCCAACAAAAGCCCAAGTCGCGCCACCAGGACGTCGAAAAGCGCTGGTTCGACCTGTTTTTGGGCCCGGCGCTCACAGGCCGAACTCGGCGCACTGGGGGTGATCGAGGGCTCCGGCGCAAGGGAAAAGCATGGCTGGCCCACCCCGTCAGGTTAAAAGTCAAGTCTTTCTTCCCCGACTCGCCTCCCACCCCCCGCGCTCTCGGCCGCCACTAGCTGTATCCCGGCGTCGATCGCCGCCCTTCACCGCTAGGTAGCCAATCCCCACCGGAAAAATTGCAAAGGTTCACCGAGGCAGCCCCTCCACCAGCATCTGTGCATTTCCGGCCGTGGAGGGGCAGTTTAGCGGCGGGTACACGCCCGCCGGCGCGCAAGGTGTTCGGTGATTTGCCTCCCTCCGCGAGATGGAATCAGATGGCGAGGAAGTGCTCGCTGCGCTGCTGGAGGAGGAAGCCGAGGCCGACGCCCAGGAGGAAGAGCATCTCATGGTGCTCGCCGCCCTCGCCCAGCTGCTGGCGAGCAATGAAAAGCCGCGGTGAGGTGGCTCGGCGCCGGGGCGGGTGAAAGCAAAGAACTAGCATTGTCTCGAAGGCTACTGCATGCTCTACTCCGACTACTTCGCCGACGCTCCACTGCACAGCGACAAAACATTTCGGCGCCGTTATCGGATGAGCCAAAAGCTTTTCCTCAGGATTGTGAATTCCATCCGGGAGTTCGACAGCTACTTCAAGTGCAAGAAAGATTGCACCGGCAAACTTGGATTCACCTTGATCCAGAAGTGCATGACAGCGATGAGGATGCTTGCATACGAAGCTCCCGGTGATTCACTCGACGACTATGGGCGCATGGCCGAGTCCACCAGCATTGAGTGTTTCTACAAGTTTTGTCGGGCAGTGGTGGCAGTGTTTGGACCGCAATACTTGCGAACCCCCAATACGAAAGACACTGCTCAGATCCTAGCACAAAATGCAGCAAGAGGATTTCTTGGGATGCTTGGAAGCATCGACTGCATGCATTGGAAATGGAAGAACTGCCCATTTGCTTGGTCGGGGATGTACAAAGGCGCCAAAGGCGGTTGCAGTGTGGTACTTGAGGCGGTGGCCACACAGGACCTCTGGATTTGGCACTCCTTCTTTGGTATGCGAGGAACTCACAATGGCATCAACGTGCTGCAGTGCTCCCCTGTCTTTGCCAAGCTTGTTGAAGGCCATTCTCCTCTGGTGAACTTCGAGGTCAATGGGCGGCACTATAACAAGGGGCACTACCTAGCTGATGGCATCTATCCGAGATGGTCTACATTTGTGAAGACTATCTCAAACGCTGTGCCAGGAGGCAAGAAGTCCCACTTTGCCAAGGTGCATGAGGCTTGCATGAAGGATGTCGAGCGGGCTTTTGGTGTGCTCCAATTCTCAATTTGTTTATGTCCGCTATCCTGCTCAGACCTGGTCGAAAGATCAAATGTGGGAGATCATGACTTGTTGTGTCATCTTGCACAACATGATCATCGAGAGCAAGCAGGAAGAGCAAGTGTTTGACACTGAACCATACTACAGGCAGGGTCCTCTAGCCGAAGTTGATCACCAGCTACCGGCAACCTGGACTGCTTACCTCGGTATGCGTCAGGAGATCCGAGACCCATAGGTGCATCATCAACTGCAGCAGGATCTGGTGGAGCACCTTTGGAGGCTCAAGGGCGACGCCGGGCTCGACATGTGATGAAATATGAGTTTTTATTTGTTGAACAATATAATTTGTATTGGACTATTTGTTGTTGCATTATTTTGTTGAACTATTTCATTTTCTGTGATGAATTATGTAATAAAAAATATTTATGTTCATAATTGAACGCCGAGCCACGGCGAACCACGCCGAATATGGGTCGATTATCGCCCATATGGGGCCTTATATTTGCCGAAAGTGGGCCGAAAACTGGGCCAATCTCGGCGCCTGGGGGCGACCTGGGGGCAACGACTAGATGCCCAATCGCCCCCAGCGCCGATTCTATCGCCGGCTCGCCCCCAGGGGGCGATTTTTATGCCTCCTGGGGGGGCCAACGGTTGGAGATGCTCTTACCTTGCTAGCTAGCACTTGGCGTAGCGTTGTTTACACCAATCCTTTCAAACATTTATTCATCCTCGTGCACACCGTCACAGCATGCTAGATCGTGGAACCGGAGATCCCGCGAGATTTGTGTGCTTAAGTAGGCATGCATATTGTGTGACTAGCAGTATTATGTGACTCTGTTTGAGTGTGTAGTGAGTGTTGTTGTGTGCTTTTACTTAGTTCAGTTTTCTTTTGCTTCTTTCTTTTTGGGCCCCGGTGTTACATTATTTTTCCCCTATAAAGACTTGCTCATCAACTAACACCGGACTCGAAGAAGTAATAAGGATTTCAAATATTTGGAAGAAGCTCAGCTAAAAATTATGGTCTACCCAGTCAACTGCATTATAGCATTAATATCTACTCAGCATATTAATGGTGTATTGGATTGATTATCAGCCCTAAGTATACATCAGTACAAAATCCTCACAGTAGTAATGATCAAGTCAACAGCAAGACAAGTCAGGTACAAGATCAACGGTATATTTTCAGTCAAAGGTATGGGTCATATACAAAATTTTGGCTCAGCAATGCATGATGCTTGAAATATGTTATCATCCAAAATAAAGTCAGAATGTGATATGCTTAAGGAAGACAATCAAACAAATTTTCTCATGCAAATAATCAGCCACAGAATATTATGAGCGTGTGTGTAGATTTCAGTCTGGATATTAGTATGAAGCTTTGGATGTAAGAAACTCAGTCTTCTTCCACACGTTATTGGAAGAAATTTATGATGCAAGGCTCCTCAATTTTCCTCAGCATCATATGTGAACAATTTCCGGTCCAAGATACCTGGTCTTTCTCAGCAAGATACCTCGATAAAAGCTTTTGACAGACGAAATTGAATTTTTCTCAACAAGCAAACCCGAGGAGAAGCTTCTCAAGTACGAAACTTAGGCTTCTCCGGCACAATAATCAGACCAAGCTTCGTGTGTAAGCTATAGAGCCTTCTTCTGCACGATACCCAGACAAAGGATTTGAGCAGAAGTTAACAAGTCTTCCTCAGCAAGCTACTCGGATGGCTTCTCCCATAAGCCACTCAGTCCGCGCCAGTACCACACTATTGCACCATCCTGAGAGATTATGTGGTGAGTTGGCAGTATATGGCAGGACATCTCAAGAGTCATATCAGCAATATTTTTGGTCAGAAGTACAAGTCAGTCAAGGCATAGGTCTGCTTCGGAAATCAAATGTTCGGCTATATACCTTTCCACACATATGGTGAGAATGTATCCCCGGTCAGATCAGTCACTCATACGGGATATGACAATGATCAAGCAGATATACCTAAAAAAGTTATGGATCCAAGAACTGCACGAGCCATGCAAATGAACATAAGCAGAGATACACAACTTATGTAATATAAGGATCGACAAGATCTGGATAGGACATCACAGAATTAACAGTCTTGACAATGGTCATCAAGGTCATTATTCCCGCAACTGACAAGGAGATGTCCTGAAACCTTGTCACTTTCCTATATGATTGGCCTCGGCAATGAGCTCCATACAGCTACAAACCCCGGGTATATGTCATATGTGTGCGGACCCAGGTCAGAAAACAGGCACAAGGAATAATGTTAAAAATATTGCACTAATCACGTCCATGGTCATACGAAGAATCAAGGACAGGTATGGCCAAGTTATTTCAGAAGGGTATCCTAACAAAGAAAATCATGATCGTTAAAGGGTGAGACTGATAGCAAAGGTATGATGATTTTGGCACGACTATCAGGGTCCGGATACCCAAATCAGTTGGAGGCCATAATTCCATATGGATCCACAAAGGCATACTCTCAGCGGCCTACTCTGTTTTACAAGGATTTCATATCCCGCCGGCCTGCTTGGAATGGTTAGTGTGGAAAATCCAAATGCGTATACCGATAAAATGAGAAAGTCAAAAGCCGAACAATCAGCTCAGACCCGGTATACTCACTGGAGGAATCAAGTACAGGGTCAGTCTATCAGGAAAAGCATTTTTCTGCCAGCCCCCTGTCGGGCCAGTCTCAAGACATAAATATTTGAGGTATGACCCAGCTATAACTCCATACACCGTTATATTGCTCCCGACAAATGGCAGTTGTATCTTTGGTACATATGTCATGCTTGAGCCAAAGGAATAATCAAAATAAATCAGTACCACTTATGAGTAGTCAGATCCCGTCAGAAGTTTGCCATGATTAATTCTCAGCATTTATTGATACCAGAAGGCATGCATTTATTTGAAGCAACCCCATGATAGAATTAAAAAGGTTTTCATGACCAAAAGAAAATTTATGCTCAGATCCATTGGATATCACCACAGGTATGGAGAAGCAACGTTAGTAAAAAGGAATTGGTATATGAGCAAAGACCCGTCAGAATTTTGGGAAAGGTGAAGCCAACCACCCGAGAGCAAGGTAAGTTGATCATCTGAAATTCTTGGGGGAACAATAAGTAAAGGAAACAAAGGATACCCGAGTTGGAAACGGTGTCCTCAAGTTATACTTGTTCCCTGAGTAACCAAATCTCGAGGACAAGATTTCTTTAAGGGGGTAAGAGTTGTAACAGCCTGGCTTTTGGCCCTTTTCTTTTTCTTTTGATTTACTTGGTTTTTCCTTTGTTTTTCTTTTTGGAGTGGTTATGTGGTCTTGTCACCTGGGAAATCATCTTCGTTTCCCCTCCCAAGTGACTCATCATCCTCAAAAATTTCTCAATATCATGCCACTTCACTCCTTGACCAAACCCTAAAATCTTTTTCTAGGGAATATTCCTTTTTTCTAATAAAGGAGTAACCCTGTCTGCCCTAGGTTGTGAAGCAACCTATATTTCTGTCCATCCATAAATTCCCAAATAATTCTCATAATTTCTTTGGGTCATATGTTGCACAAATATGCCCAAACTTTCCTGCCCTAGCCCAAGAATAATTCCCCAAATATTATTCTTCATTTCTGTCCAGTGTGGCTTTCTGTGAAGGAAATGCCACCTATCCTTTCCTGATTGATCCCAAACCTTTTGGGCATTCTCTTATGCCCAAATGATTGCCTCATGCCAAAATTCAACTTTATTTGCCTAGCCAACCTTCTCAGCATTTTTTCAAACTTTCTGTCAGACACAAGGCGTTGTGAAGGAAGTACTAGCTAGGAGTTTCAAAATGAGTTTAAATTTTGCACACTCCTTCATGTGCTCACATTAGCACACTCCTCCAAATTTCAGCCCCATCAAATCATCTATGTGAGCACAGGACCAAATCTTTGATTCTGTCAATATTTTCAGGTTGTGAAGCAAGTATATTTTATATTGCTTCATTAATTCTGATAAATTACCAGATTGTGCTACTACCCAAATAACATCTCTTCACCAAATTTTGGACCATTTCATCAAGCCAATATTTCTCCAAAATTATTTCGAGTTCCTGGACAGAGAGAATAACTGTGAAGGAAGTACCATTTTGGTGAATCCAATTGGTATAAATTTTTTACAGAACCTTTATCTGTCCAAATCACTAAGCCTAGCCAAATTTCAGCTCAAGTGGTCACTCTATGTGAGTGAACCATCATGATCAAGATTCTGGACCATATTTGTAGTTACCAAGCAACTATATTAATCTTTGGTTCATTTACCTTCAAACTTACCAAGACCGTAGTCCTTCCTATCTTGACCATCCCAGACAACACCATTTGACCCAATCGTCTTCCTGTTGATCAACAGTGCTCTGCCAAGTTTGATGCAGTAAACTTCAGAGCTTTGTTACCATCTAACCATAGCACCCCAGATCAAGCCATGGAATTATAAATGCTTCATCTTGGAAGGACATAACGTTAGACACCATTCACATGCCTTTCGTGAGCTCCCTGTGCATTGTCCCATGGTGACCGAGTAGCTGGCAAGCTTGTGCGCGCGCTCTGTGCGCAGTGGCCGCATCCAGCGCGCCGTTTCTGCTTCGTCCGCTCCCCTGTCGTCGTCTTTGCGCGCGTGACCATGTCCCTTGTCTTACTGTCGTCGTCGCCATTCCCTGGACCCCTCTCCCCCTCCGGAAGCTTCCTCACTGACGCAAGCCGTCGCGTGCCCACGGGCGCACAGTGGCGGTTTGGCTTGGAGCTCGCCGTCTTCTTCTTCCCTATGCTCCGTTGGCCTCCTCTTCCCCGTGAGCTCTCCCTCCTGTTCCCTCTCGTCTCCTACCTCCAAGCTCTCAAGCACGCACACGCGTTCGCGGCGCTAGACATGTATCCGCGGCGACGCCAGCGCGACTCCCCCTCCCCTCGGCTATTTAAGCCGCTTCGAGGCCTCCCGACCGTGCCAAGCTCTTCGCCTCACTCCCTCAGTCCTCCCCGACCCCTCAAGCAAGCTCATAGATGCCTCCTTCCCCTCCATGGTCGCCATTGCCGCCGACAACCTCCTCTCAAATTAGCGCCAACCGGAGCTCTTCTCCTCCTTCTTCCACCTCCACTAGACCACCGGGACCACCCTGAGCCTCCCCAACTCTTCGCTTTCTCTTCTGGTGGCCCGGAGCACCGTGCCCGCATCAGCCCGACGCCGCCGTCCGCCGGCGTCAAAACTGCGGTCGCCTCGTCCCTCTCCGACGACTGCTATGCCCTGGGATGCCTCCGTCTCGTTCCCCTGCCTCTGTGGGTATGTCGGGCGCCGCCTGCGGTGGCCTGTGCTGCCGGCGACTGCCGTCGGGGCCGGCCCTGCCCTCTGGCCGTGCGGGCGACCGCGAGGAAGCGAGGAAGACGACGACACCCCCTCCCCCTGCCAGTGGGTCCCGCGCGTCAGCCTCACGTGTTGACCGGGCCGGCCCGCTGACGTGGTTAAGTGGAGACGTACACCACTGAGTACGCTTTCCCTCAACCGAAAGCGCATTTCGTTTCTTCTTCGGCCGTAAGTACGTTTTCATCTCAGGAAAGCGTATTTTCTCAAAACCCGCTTCTGCCTTATCCACTCAGGGACTTTTTTGTGATGATATTTTTGCAGAAAAGTCCCTGATCTTCATCACCTCACAACTTTTCACTCGTAATTCCGATTGAGGTGATTCCAAAGCCCACTTCTTTGTTTCGTCGAGACTGTCCCGATGGAACCATTTTCACCATGTTTTTACATTCTAAAAATGACCAATATGCCCTTGCCCTTAATCAGCCCCTCAGGGAGAGAAAGATTTCCGGCGATTCGTTCCGCAATCTTCTCGGACTTTCTCCTGGTGATTTCTTCCACCCCAGGCAAGCCACACCCTCCATTTGCATGATTGTGATGCAGTGACATGGTTCTTTATTTGAACTTATTTAAAATATTGCAGTAGCTATGTATGATCTTGTTCATGGCATTTCTCGGAGTTGTATTTGCATCTTGTTATTGCCATGACTTTGCCTGGAGTTCTAGGACTAATATTTTGTAGTTTGTGAGGATGTCATGTTGCCTTTGGATTAGTAGTGGCTTTTATGATTATTTTCTTGGTGGTATTTGATATTATGCTTTGGAGTATTACTTTGGATGTCGTGTTGCCTTTGGAGTATTAGTTGCTAGTATTATTTTTGTCATGATGCTAGTTGATATTATGTTTTGGAGTATGATGTTGGAGATGATGCTTGCATGTGGATCATAGTTGGATAGCTAGTTTTTGATATTTTAGTAGTATTATCGTTCTTGGATTCATCATGATAGAGGTGTTATGCTATCCTTGGAGTATTTTGATATGTCGATAGTATGCTTTGGATTATTTGTTGGCTATTGCCATGACTTGGATTACAGGTTGGTAGATGATAGCGGAGTATCAGTTATCACTATTATATGTTGGGGGATAAATTCCGTCATTAAGTTGGTCAGGTGCCACTGAAACGGGATTTTTCCAGTGCAACCACATTTGCCTTTTATGGGAAGGCCCTAATGCGGTCTATTGTCATGTCTCTCGCCGGTGCCTCCAACAAGGGAAGGTTATGGGCGTGCGGTACCCTGGCCCGGTAAGCAGACATAACCTTGTGTGCACATATTAGTTGTTAGGCGCCTTTTTGTCCCCGTTTGGGACCGTTTTTGTTTTGCCACGACAGTGGCCGTTGGTGCCTTTGGTAGGCACGGGGCCACCCAGGACTGAACCCAAAGGGGGTGTTAGTCGGAGTGGCTGGGAGAGTGTCATGGCAGTAGATCGGTTTTGTCGAAACGTCGTTGGTCCACCCGAATGGGAGTGAGGCCATGGGTTCCATGGTGTGGGTAAAGTGCTACCTCTACAGAGTGTGTGTGTGTGTGTGTGTGTGTGTTTAACCTATCGATAGTCACATCCTCGGTCATGGGCACAAGTTCATACTAGGTCACACCGTTCGATCAACACTCACATGATAGAATGACTTATAGGTGATGTATATGTTGATATTGTGAGTTGTAACAGTTCGACAGGATGATGATGATGATAATGTTGGGATGATCTTGAGGATGATCATCCAGTTTGTGATGTGGTCACGAGGTGATCATGTGAATGTTTCGTTTGTGATCCGTGAATGATCATCATTTGGTTACGAGGGAACCCGTTGAACCCAGTGTGGTTCCGTTTGTGATCCGTGAATAATCACCATTTGGTTTTGACCACGAGGTGATCGAGATGGTATATTGCTTGGCTAGTTAGCCAAGAATGAGATGGTTGTTGAGATTAGAGATGTTGGTTTATTAGTATTGTATAAGTTTCAGGACATGTCTAGCAGTTGATTTTGTATCATGGTAGTTGTTAATTAATTAACATGTTAAGGATATGTTGTTGTTTTGCCTTGATGCTTTTGGTTGTTGTGAGCTTGCAAGTACATTCAATGTACTGACCTGGCGTGTCATGCCAGATTGCAGGTGATGCCGTGATTGCTTGATTGCTAGTCGAGGTTTACCGCGTGTGCCAGCTAGATCGTGTCCCAGCCAGAGTCCCTTTGGAGTGGAGTTCACCACCTTCGTCGTTGTTTCGCTGCTAGAAGTATTCCGCTGCTACGAGTTGTTCCGCTACTAGCATAGAGCAAGTGTAGTATCGTAGGCGTAGTGTCGTCGTGCTGATGTGCTTCTTTGTAACATCAGACCCTTGTATTATTATTCTTGTAATAAGAGCTGATTTGTTCTATGTCAAGTAGTGTCATATTCCAGAGACTTCTCCTTGATCTCTGGGCTGGAATACGGGGCGTTCCGGTTTCTCTGAGCCGGGGTGCCACACATGTCATGGCACATATATGTCGTGGTAAAAACATTGCCAATTTGGGCCAAGCTTTATTACAAACCTCTTATAAACCGGAGCCTATTGCAAGAACCCTCGTGGTTTCTATAGGGAAACGTGTCCCCTTGTGGGCCAAACGATAATCACTCCCTCTTCTAGCCTTGTATTTTCTTCTACACGCGACACGGAACAACGGGAGATTCGCGCTGAACTTTGAAATTATTCAGGGTTCGTTTGACCTTTTTTATTCATTAATTGAGTTTTCTAGGCATTTAATGTCCATAATTCAAATCCGAACTACAAAAACATGCTCTAGTGCGCCAAAATGGCTAGAAAAAATGTACATGTTTCCTTGGGGTGCATGGTTAGGTCCCATGGAACGAATGGGAATGAATTCAACCGTCTCGCCGTCCTGGCTTGGGCACAAACATTGCGAATCTCGATTTTTAAATCTCTTTAAATCCAAAACTCACCAGGAAATCATAAAACTTGGCATGGTGTCACTACATGGTACATATAAATGTCCAATTTGGGCGAAGCTATATTACAAGCCTCTTACAAACCGGAGCCTGTCGCAACCCTCGTGGTTCCGGTATGGAAACATGCCCCTCTTGTGGGCGAAATGATAATCGCTGCCTCTTCTCGCCTTGAACTTTGTTTTCTACAGGCAACATAGAATAACATGAGTGTCGGGCTGAAATTTGAAACTGTTCAGGGTTCGTTTGGCCATTGTATATATATATTACTAATTACTAAGTTTTCTACGCATTTAATGTAGTCCATAATTCAAATTTGAACTACAAGCACATGCTCCAGTGAAGCAAAATGGGTGAGAAATCGTACATGTGTCATTGGGTGCATGTTTAGGTCTCATTTAAGGAATGAGAATGAATTACAAATTTGTCGTCGTCCTGAAACATTGAGAATCTCAGTTTTTAAATCCTAATAAATCAAAAACTCACCCAAAAAACATGAAACTCGGCATGGTTTCATGACATGGCACATATATGTCGTGGTAAAAAAATTGTCCAGTTTGAGAAGAGGCGCACACATTAGTAGCCAACGAAGTCCTTTTTGAAACAAAAAGCTGACACATTAATATCGCAAACGGTTGTATTATATTAACCGTATCGAAATTTAACCATACTCGGTGGCGTGCGTGCAGCTGTTTGATTAGACGGGATGAGCGCGAGAAGTCCGCCGTGTAGGCTCGACGGGACACATGCGAGCAATCCGCGCGCAGGCTCAATGGGACGCGTGCATCCTGTCCACCTCGCAGTCGCAGGCTCGACGGGACACGTGCGAGTAGCAAGGCCGCCCATGCTCACCGAGAAGCGAGCTCTTGACCTCCATGCACCAGCCGCCGCTCGCCTCACTCACAACTTCTTCATTAATGGGTTAATTAAAGTACCTGGACGGAGGGTGTTTGCTTGTAATCCCATGGCAGTATTTGCTTTGTTCGTGTTTTCAACTCGTATTCTGCCCCAATTTAAATTGCCACATAGTGCAACGGATAATACGACCATAAATAAAATTGCAATGGATAATACGACGACAAATTTACAATGGCGCGGATAATAATTGTCTTACATATTTGGGATAATTTAAAATGCCACATGCAGCAAAGCCTGGAAGACACGGGGGCAAGAGAAGAGGGAAATTGCAGACAACGATCTGGGTCGCTATTGTCTCTACTCGTCGATGGATCGCCGGGCGACGACATCCTCCGGCTCCTTCTTCAATTCCTCACGACTTTGCTTGAAAGCAGCCATGGATTCCTCCACCTCCTGCTCGCGCTCAATCCGGAGCTTCCTCAAGTCACCCATCAGTTCCTCGACGACCGCTGTCAGCGTCATCCCTGAGGCACTGCTCTGCTCATGCAACATCTTCTAGCCGGCGGCCTCCTCCTCCTCGGCGAGCGCCTTGAGGAGCTTCGCATTGTCACCCATGAGTTGCTCAACGAGGCCGATCGCCTTGTCAACCGAGGCATCATTGATCTTGAGCAACTTCATCAAGCCGTCGACCAGCTCCTGCTGCGTAGTGACGCCAGCGAGAATGTCGTCGTCGCCGGCGAAGGACTTCAGGAACACCGGCTCGTCGCAATGGCCGACGCCGCGAATGCGCTTGTGAGAGCCCTCGCGTGCCCGTGAGAGCTCGTTTGAGGGCTCTGCGGCGCGTCAGGACATCTCTGCTGCGGCTTCGGGGCGGGACCTCTCTAGTGCTTCCGCGGCCTTGGTCTTTGCTGCCTGGTTATATGTCCACCCTAAACTCCTCCTACCGGTCATGGCGGAACGACTTGACAGGAAAGACCAGTTTTGTGGGTGATGAGGAGAGGGACTGTGAAGTAATTTTCGAGTGGGTACTTTTTATAGCCCGGTGCTAAGTGTAAACACATATTATTTTGATAGGTGTGAACATATTTGCAATTACTTATTGTGTTGTAATATGCAATGTGATGAGAAACAAGGTCAAAATTTATTGATGGCAGAAGGTTGGCCATGTGGTTGCTCGTCGTTGAGTCGGCTGTTTGCCACGTATCACACACATCTTGTTAAGTTGAACCGTTTTTGTTGTGTTCGCTAATCGAAAATAGTTCATCCGAGTGAACCGTATGCCCTATATCACACACACCTTGATCTGGCTAACCATTTCTGTTGCACTCCCTAATAGCAAACAGTTCATCAGAGCGAACTGTATGCCGTATATCACACACACATTGATCTGGCTGCCCGTTTCTGTTGTTCTGCCTCATCGCAAACAGTTCAAACGGGTCAACCATGTGCCCTGGATCGCACACGCAACTAAAATATGAACCGTTTTTGATGTATCATTCATCGCAAACCGTTTGTGATTAATGCATCGCACACAATTTCGTCAAAGGGTCTTTGATCATAGTGTCGCGTTAGCAGCATCCTGCAGTAGTGACATATCATCAAAATATCAAACACATATAAAGTTCACATGATTACTTGCAACATGACTTCTCATATGACCTCAAGAACAAAAGTAACCACTCACAAATAATAATCATGCTCAAGATCAGAGGGATATTAAATAGCATAATGGATCTGAACATATAATCTTCCACCAGATAAACCATGAAGTAATCAACTACAAGATGTAATCAACACTACTAGTCACCCACAAGTACCAATCTAAGGTTCCGGTACAAAGATTGAACACAAGAGATGAACTAGGGTTTGAGAGGAGATGGTGTTGTTGAAGATGTTGATGGAGATTGCCCTCCCAAAGATGGGAGAGTTGTTGGTGATGACGATTGCGATGATTTCCCTCTCCGAGAGGGAAGTTCCCTCAGCGGAATCGCTCCGCCAGAGGGCAAAAGTGCTCCTGCCCAAGTTCCACCTCGAGATGGCGGCGCTTTGTCCCGAAAGTCCCGCCCTGATTTTTTCTAGGTCAAAAGGACCTATATGCCAGAAGATGGACACCGGAGGTGGGTTGGGTTGAGCACAACCCACCAGGGCGCGCCTGGGCTGTCTGGCGCGCCCAGGTGGGTTGTGCCCACCTGGTGGGGCCCCTCCGGTAGTTATTTGCTCCATTATTTTTTATATATTGCAAAACAATTCTCATTTGGAGATGTGCAGAATGAGTAACTCTGACGTAGCTTTTTCATGTCCAGAATTCCAGCTGCCGGTATTCCCCCTTTTTGTGCAAGCCTTGCATATTATGAGAGAAAAGACATTAGAATTACTCCAAAAGAATTATTATGCATAAAAACATTGTAAATAACAATAGGAAAACATGATGCAAAATGGACGTATCATTCATCATATAACAGTCACAACCTACAGCGATACACAATAGCTCCAATTCATCAATATAATGTAGGCATGTATTCCATATATAGTCATACATGCTTATAATAAGATTTGCATGACATCTTTTGTCCTACCCTCCCTTGGCGGCGAGGTCCATAAGGAAACTGAGAGATATTAAGGCATCCTTTTAATAGAGAACCAGAACAAAGCATTAGCAAATAGTGACTATATGAACTCCTCGAATTACAATCATCCCTGGAGAGTATCCCAACTATTGTTACTTTGGGTCTACGGATCAGAACAATAACAAGTGCATATAACTAGCAGATAGGATCAAGAACTCGAATGTGTTAATGAAAACATAGAGGATTTAGATCTGAAATCATGGCACTCGGGCCATAGTGACAAGCATTAAACATAGTAAATTCATAGCAACATCAATCTTAGAACATAGTGGATATAAGGGATCATGCCCTAACAAATTGACTCGATTACATGATAAATCTCATCCAACTTCATCACCGTCCAGAAAGCCTACGAAGGAATTACTCACTTCCGATGGTGAGCATCATCGAATTTTTGATGAAGAAGGATTGGTGATGATGATGCCGACGAATCCCCCTCTCCGGAGCCCCAAACGGACTCAAGAATAGCCCTCCCAATGAAGAACAGGAGGTGGTGGTGGCTCTGTATCATAAAACATGATGACACTCCTTCTCTTTTTTTCACGAGGAAACATAATTTATAGGTTTGGAATTAGGTCAGACGGCCCCATGTGGGACCCACAAGGCATCATGGTGCGCCCTTTCGCCTTGTGGGCAACTAGTGGCCCCCCTCCGGTGGATCTTTTCGAGTATTTTGTTATTTATTCAATAAAAATCTCCAAAGTTTTGTCTGATTCTAAGAAATTTTATTTCTACACAAAAAACAACACCATGGTAGTTCTCTTGAAAACAGCGTTGGTCCGGGTTAGTTTCATTCAATTCATGCAAATAAGAGTTCAAAACAAGAGCAAAAGTCTATGGAAAAGTAGATATGATGGACACATATCAGTCGTGGTTATAAATGGGCCAGATGCAAGTAGGCCCTAAATGGGCTGGCCCGCTAATTTTGACTGGGCCGACCTTTTTATGTAAACGGGCCACTTGAGGGCCGTGCCACGTTTTGGCATTTCATTAGCATGTATTGTCCATTGGGTGGGCGACACCTGTCGCAACACAAAGCTGACAAGTGATTCTATTGGCGAATGAGAAAATGACACGTGGAAATAGTCATTGGCCGGGGATGTTACCGGGTATTGGATCCAAAACCGGCACTCGTTAGCTTAACGGCGACCCGTTACAGTGGTTGCCACGTGTCGGTTACCCTTGATGAAAGCACTTCCAAGACGCACCATTTATCGTCATAAAAGTGAACACTTCTATGATGATAAAGGGAGTATTGTCATAGAACATTTCTACGACAACATAGATATGACTATCTTGATTCTATCATAAAATTGCGTAGAAAACGTGACCTACTTTAACAAACACATATTATCACGGAAGTGTTTTTTGTAGTGGGGTTAGGTATTTTTCCATGGGCTTTCATCAAAAGGAAGATCTCATATAACCCATGGAGTATGACATCAAGTGGTGATCGTCATCAAAGTTGAGTTGTGCAAGTTCAAGTGAAGCATCATGAAGAGATATCACATGGTTGTGGCTTGCCATCCATTATGGTGATAATGGACATGTGAAGATGTGCCTAAGAGAGGCTCTTCCATAGTGGAGTATGGGGGAGCAATTTGCTAGTCTTCATCAAGCCAACACAAACAAGAAAGGTGGTCCAACTTGAGGAGGTCAAGATCATCATCATCATCTAGCTCAAGTGGACTATGCGCAAGGCAAATGTATAACCTTGATAGGCTTTCTATCTTACCGGTCTCATGGTGTTAGTTGGGAGACCGAGTTATTGGATCAATAGCCATACTATCAAGGGGGAGGGGGGTTCTCTAGTGAGTAGCTTGATCGTATCATTCATAGAGATCTCAAACATTTGCATCCTTGGCATCATCTTATTTGGTTCTTGTTTGGCTTTTCTCTATATGAGGTTTCAGAGCTTGTGGTTATCTTCATGACAACCTCAAATGGATTTTCTATGCATCTTCTATTATGTTTTTGAGGTTGGAGGTTTTGCCAGTTCTTTATGGAGATTTCATACTTCTAGATATTTAGTATATTCTTTTGGAAGCTCTTGTCGCCAACTTTCTATTAAGCTTGAGTTCATCGAAATCAGAGTTCATTTGCAAAAGCTATGGCAGTTTTGGGTGTTTCCTGGATTTGCAGTTTGTTTCGAGCACCTGGAGTCCTTTGACCCGGGGTGCCCAGAGGCACGAGAGGAAATTGTCTACGCTCGGCCTTGTATGGGTCCCCAGGGGTCCCTAGACCCCCGGGTGCCCAGAGTATGCACCAAGTCTCTAGACAGTTCGGGTGCCCGGGGTCCTGGACCCTGCCCTCCCCTCCCCTCTGCCTAGCAGATGTTATGTCCGGGTATCCCGGGGTCTCTGTCCTTTGGGTGCCCACGACAAGCCGTGCTTTCTTTGTTTGGTCTGGGTACGTCCTGGTGCCCGTGGGTGTCTGCTGCCAACGGTCATTTTTCGCGTGGGGTATTTAGATTTGTCAGTTCTACATTATGTATGCAGATAAACATTGGTCCATTTCACGAAGAAAAGCATTTTGGAGCATCATTTTTTTCCTTTTTTTACTGTTCAGCCGAGCTCACATAAGCTCGGGATCAAAACAACACTGTCGATCCATCCCAATCCCTCATTTTGAGAATAGTGAGAAAAGCTATCAAAAGAGTCCAGACGTGTAGTGATGTAGTTGGTTGCTTGGATGACTGACTTGCGGACGGGGCCGATGTGCAGCTTTAGGACTGGCATGGATATTGGATCGGTGGCTTCGTGTCAGGACCCCAATCCAAAGTCACACCGATCTAGCATGTAACACATCATATCACTTTGCGGCCTCACGCACGGTATTCCCACGGGTGCCACCTTACCTGGCTCGGGACCGTTTGCGCCTTTTGGCTCACATATATGATAGTGCCACTGCAATCCATATGACAAAGAACCCGGGCCGACATGACTAGTCGTGAACCCAAAGTGGCACTAACTTACGGGGACAGGCATACATGACCCAGCCTTGAACGTGTCGGTCATCAGCGTGTGAATCCGGGTTGTAGCAACTGGGCTAACAAGACTCCGGGAACCCAGGCTGTAGCAGGCTAGCAGGACTCCGGAAGTCACCGCATGACATTTCCCCGAAGGGACAGACACATGAACGAAGTGGGACACATGCCGACCAGTCTAGGTGTTCCGGAGCAGTAGTAACTGGGGTAGCAGGACTTCGGTAAACCGACTGTAGCAGACTACCATGGCTTAGTGGAAGCACCAGACTATATTTCCCCATAAGAGAGGCTACCAAGGATAGACAACTAGGTTGTCGGATCCCAAACATACCAAGCATTTCAATCATACACACAATATGCTCGATATGTGTAAATACAACATGGCATCACGGCAAAACTCTACGACTCAAGTATTTATTCATTAGGCTTCGAGGAACCAAGTATTACAAACATGGGTCTCATGACCCAACTGTTGGGGAACGTAGCAGAATTTTAAAATTTTTCTATGCATCACCAAGATCAATCTATGGAGTCATCTAGCAATGAGGGAGAGGGGAGTGCATCTACATACGCTTGTAGATCGCGCGCGGAAGCGTTCAAGAGAACGGGGTTGATGGAGTCGTACTCGTCGTGATCCAAATCACCGATAACCTAGCGCCGAACGGACCGCACCTCCGCGTTCAACACACGTACGGTTGGGAAGACGTCTCCTCCAACTTGATCCAGCAAGGGGGAAGGAGAGGTTGATGAAGATCCAGCAGCACGACGGCGTGGTGGTGGAAGCAACAGTGATCTCGGCAGGGCTTCGCCAAGCACAGGGAGAGGGAGGAGTGTCACGGGAGGGAGAGGGAGGCGCCAGGGGCTAGGGTGCGGCTGCCCTCCCTCCCCCCCACTATATATAGGACCCCTAGGGGGGGCGCCGGCCCTAGGGGATGCAATCTCCAAGGGGGGCGGCGGCCAAGGGGGGTGGAGTGCCCCCCAAGCCAAGTGGGGTGCCCCCACCCCTAGGGTTTCCAACCCTAGGCGCAGGGGAGGCCCATGGGGGGGCGCACCAGCCCACTAGGGGCTGGTTCCCCTCCCACTTCAGCCCATGGGGCCCTCCAGGATAGGTGGCCCCACCCGGTGGACCCCCGGGGCCCTTCCGGTGGTCCCAGTACAATACCGATTACCCCCGAAACTTTCCCGATGGCCGACACTTGACTTCCTATATATAAATCTTCACCTCCGGACCATTCCAGAACTCCTCGTGACATCCGGGATCTCATCCGGGACTCCGAACAACTTTCGAGTTACCGTATACTAATATCTCAACAACCTAGCGTCATCGAACCTTAAGTGTGTAGACCCTACAGGTTCGGGAGACACGCAGACATGACCGAGACGACTCTCCGGTCAATAACCAACAGCGGGATCTGGATACCCATGTTGGCTCCCACATGCTCCTCTATGATCTCATCGGATGAACCATGATGTCGAGGATTCAATCAATCCCGTATACAATTCCCTTTGTCAATCGGTACGTTACTTGCCCGAGACTCGATCGTCGGTATCCCAATACCTTGTTCAATCTCGTTGCCGGCAAGTCACTCTACTCGTACCGTAATGCATGATCCCGTGTCAACCACTTGATCACATTGATCTCATTATGATGATGCATTACCGAGTGGGCCCAGAGATACCTCTCCGTCATACGGAGTGACAAATCCCGGTCTCGATTCGTGCCAACCCAACAGACACTTTCGGAGATACCCGTAGTGCACCTTTATAGTCACCCAGTTATGTTGTGACGTTTGGTACACCCAAAGCACTCCTACGGTATCCGAGAGTTGCACAATCTCATGGTCTAAGGAAATGATACTTAACATTCGGAAAAGCTATAGCAAACGAACTACACGATCTTTTGAGCTATGCTTAGGATTGGGTCTTGTCCATCACATCATTCTCCTAATGATGTGATCCCGTTATCAATGACATCCAATGTCCATAGTCAGGAAACCATGACTATCTTTTGATCAACGAGCTAGTCAACTAGAGGCTCACTAGGGACGTGTTGTGGTCTATGTATTCACACATGTATTATGATTTCCGAATAACACAATTATAGCATGAACAATAGACAATTATCATGAACAAAGAAATATAATAATAACCATTTTATTATTGCCTCTAGGGCATATTTCCAACAGTCTCCCACTTGCACTAGAGTCAATAGTCTAGTTACATTGTGATAAATCGAACACCCATGTAGTTCTGGTGTTGATCATGTTTTGCTCTAGGGAGAGGTTTAGTCAACGGATCTGCCACATTCAGGTCCGTATGTATTTTACAAATATCTATGTCTCCATTTTGAACACTTTCATGAATGGAGTTGAAGCGACGCTTGATATGACTGGTCTTCCTGTGAAACCTGGGCTCCTTGGCAAGGGCAATAACTCCAGTGTTGTCACAGAAGAGAGTCATCGGGCCCGACGCATTGGGTATGACTCCTAGGTCGGTAATGAACTCCTTCACCCAAACTGCTTCTTGTGCTGCCTCCGAGGCTGCCATGTACTCCGCTTCACATGTAGATCCCACCACAACGCTTTGCTTGCAACTGCACCAGCTTACTGCCCCACCATTCAAAATATACACGTATCTGGTTTGTGACTTAGAGTCATCCAGATCTGTGTCGAAGCTAGCATCGACGTAACCCTTTACGACGAGCTCTTCGTCACCTCCATAAACGAGAAACATATCCTTAGTCCTCTTCAGGTACTTCAGGATATTCTTGACTGCTGTCTAGTGTTCCATGCCGGGATTACTTTGGTACCTTCCTACCAAACTTACGGCAAGGTTTACATCAGGTCTGGTACACAGCATAGCATACATGATAGACCCTATGGCCGAGGCATAGGGGACGACACTCATCTTTTCTCTATCTTCTGCCGTGGTCGGGCATTGAGCCGTGCTCAATCTCGTACCTTGCAATATAGGCAAGAACCCCTTCTTTGACTGATCCATATTGAACTTCTTCAATATCTTGTCAAGGTACGTACTCTGTGAAAGACCAATGAGGCGTCTCGATCTATCTCTATAGATCTTGATGCCTAATATGTAAGCAGCTTCTCCAAGATCCTTCATTGAAAAACACTTGTTCAAATAGGCCTTTATGCTTTCCAAGAATTCTATATCATTTCCCATCAACAGTATGTCATCCACATACAATATGAGAAATGCTACAGAGCTCCCACTCACTTTCTTGTAAATGCAGGCTTCTCCATAAGTCTGCGTAAACCCAAACGCTTTGATCATCTCATCAAAATGAATGTTCCAACTCCGAGATGCTTGCACCAGCCCATAGATCGAGCGTTGGATCTTGCACACCTTGTCAGCATTCTTAGGATCGACAAAACCTTCCGGCTGCATCATATACAATTCTTCCTTAAGGAAACCATTAAGGCATGCTGTTTTGACGTCCATTTGCCATATCTCATAATCATAGAATGCGGCAATTGCTAACATGATTCGGACGGACTTCAGCTTCGCTACGGGTGAGAAAGTCTCATCGTAGTCAACCCCTTGAACTTGTCGATAACCCTTAGCGACAAGCTGAGCTTTATAGATGGTCACATTACCATCCGCGTCTGTCTTCTTCTTAAAGATCCATTTATTTTCTATGGATCACCGATCATCGGGTAAGTCAGTCAAAGTCCATACTTCATTTTCATACATGGATCCTATCTCGGATTTCATGGCTTCCAGCCATTTGTTGGAATCTGGGCCCGCCATCGCTTCTTCATAATTCGAAGGTTCACCGTTGTCTAACAACATGATTTCCAAGACAAGGTTGCCGTACCACTCTGGTGCAGAACGTGTCCTTGTGGACCTACGAAGTTCAGTAGCAACTTGATCTGAAGTTTCATGATCATCATCATTAACTTCCTCTCTAGTCGGTGCAGGCACCTCAGGAACATTTTCTTGAGCTGCGCCACTTACCGGTTCAAGAGGTAATACTTCATCGAGTTCTACTTTCCTCCCACTTATTTCTTTCGAGAGAAACTCTTTCTCTAGAAAGGATCCATTCTTGGCAACAAAGATCTTGCCTTCGGATCTAAAGATATACCCAATAGTTTCTTTAGGGTATCCTATGAAGACACATTTTTCCGATTTGGGTTCGAGCTTTTCAGGTTGAAGTTTCTTGACATAAGCATCGCATCCCCAAACTTTTAGAAACGACAGCTTAGGTTTCTTCCCAAGCCATAATTCATATGGTGTCGTCTCAACGGATTTCGACGGAGCCCTATTTAAAGTGAATGCGGCAGTCTCTAAAGCATAGCCCCAAAATGACAGCGGTAAATCGGTAAGAGACATGATAGATCGCACCATATCCAATAGAGTGCGATTACGACGTTTGGACACACCATTACGCTGAGGTGTTCCAGGCGGTGTGAGTTGTGAAACTATTCCACATTTCCTTAAGTGCGTGCCAAATTCGTGACTCAAGTATTCTCCCCCACGTCTGATCGCAAGAACTTGATTTTCCTGTCACGTTGATTCTCAACCTCACTCTGAAATTCCTTGAACTTTTCAAAGGTCTCAGACTTGTGTTTCATCAAGTAGACATACCCATATCTACTCAAGTCATCAGTGAGGGTAAGAACATAACGATAGCCACCGCGAGCCTCAACACTCATTGGACCGCACACATCAGTATGTATGATTTCCAATAAGTTGGTTGCTCGCTCCATTGTTCCTGAGAACAGAGTCTTGGTTAGGCATGGTTCGCACGTGTCAAATGATTCGTAATCAAGAGACTCCAAAAGTCCATCTGCATGGAGCTTCTTCATGCGTTTGACACCTATGTGACCAAGACGGCAGTGCCACAAGTATGTGGGACTATCATTATCAACCTTACATCTTTTGGTATTCACACTATGAATATGTGTAACATTACGCTCGAGATTCATTAAGAATAAATCATTCACCAGCGGAGCATGACCATAAAACATATCTCTCATATAAATAGAACAACCATTATTCTTGGATTTAAATGAGTAGCCATCTCAAATTAAATGAGATCCTGATACAATGTTCATGCTCAAAGCTGGCACTAAATAACAATTATTGAAGTTTAAAACTAATCCCGTAGGTAAATGTAGAGGTAGCGTGCCGACAGCGATCACATCGACCTTGGAACCATTCCCGACGCGCATCGTCACCACGTCCTTCGCCAGTCTCCGCTTATTCCGCAGCTCCTGTTTTGAGTTACAAATATGAGAAACCGCACCGGTATCAAATACCCAGAACTACTACGAGCGCTGGTTTGGTACACATCAATAACATGTATATCACATATACCTTTGGTATTGCCGGCCTTCTTATCCGCTAAGTACTTGGGGTAGTTCCGCTTCTAGTGACCGTTTCCCTTGCAATAAAAGCACTCAGTCTCAGGCTTGGGTCCATGCTTTGGCTTCTTCCCGACAACTGGCTTATCGGGCACGGCAACTCCCTTGCCGTCCTTCTTGAAGTTCTTCTTACACTTGCCTTTCTTGAACTTAGTGGTTTTATTCACTATCAACACTTGATGTTCCTTTTTGATTTCCACCTCCACTGATTTCAGCATTGAATATACCTTAGGAATGGTCTTTTCCATCCCCTACATATTGAAGTTCATCACAAAGCTCTTGTAGCTCGGTGGAAGCGACTGAAGGATTCTGTCAATGACCGCGTTATCCGGGAGATTAACTCCCAGCTAAGTCAAGCGGTTATGCAACCCAGACATTTTGAGTATGTGCTCACTGACAGAACTATTTTCCTCCATCTTACAACTGAAGAACTTGTCGGAGACTTCATATCTCTCGGCCCGGGCATGAGCTTGGAAAACCATTTTCAGCTCTTCGAACATCTCATATGCTCCGTGTCGCTCAAAACGCTTTTGGAGCCCCGGTTCTAAGCTGTAAAGCATGCCGCACTGAACGAGGGAGTAATCATCAGCATGTGACTGCCAAGCGTTCATAACGTCTTGGTTCTCTGGGATGGGTGCGTCACCTAGCGGTGCTTCTAGGACATAATCTTTCTTGGCAGCTATGAGGATGATCCTCGGGTTCCGGACCCAGTCTGTATAGTTGTTGCCATCATCTTTCAGCTTGGTTTTCTCTAGGAACGCGTTGAAGTTGAGGGCAACATTAGCGTGGGCCATTTGATCTACAAGACATAGTGTAAAGATTTTAGACTAAGTTCATGATAATTAAGTTCATCTAATCAAATTATTCAATGAACTCCCACTCAGATAGACATCCCTCTAGTCATCTAAGTGAAACATGATCCAAGTCAACTAGGCCGTGTCCGATCATCACGCGAGACGGACTAGTCAACATCGGTGAACATCTTCATGTTGATCGTATCTTCTATACTACTCATGCTCGACCTTTCGGTCTTCCGTGTTCCGAGGCCATGTCTGTACATGCTAGGCTCGTCAAGTCAACCTAAGTGTATTGCGTGTGTAAATCTGGCTTACACCCGTTGTATTCGAACGTTAGAATCTATCACACCCGATCATCACGTGGTGCTTCGAAACAACGAACCTTCGCAACGGTGCACAGTTAGGGGGAACACTTTCTTGAAATTATTATGAGGGATCACCTTATTTAAGCTACCGTCGTTCTAAGCAAATAAGATGCAAAGCATGATAAACATCACAAGCAATCAAATAGTGACATGATATGGCCAATATCATTTGCTCCTTTTGATCTCCATCTTCGGGGCTTCATGATCATCGTTGTCACCGGCATGACACCATGATCTCCATCATCATGATCTCCATCATCGTGTCTTCTTGAAGTTGTCTCGTCATCTATTACTTCTACTACTATGGCTAACGCTTTAGCAATAAAGTAAAGTAATTACATGACGTTTATGTTGACACGCAGGTCATAAATAAATTAAGACAACTCCTATGGCTCCTGCCGGTTGTCATACTCATCGACATGCAAGTCGTGATTCCTATTACAAGAACATGATCAATCTCATACATCACATATATCATTCATAACATCCTTTTGGCCATATCACATCACACGGCACATGCTGCAAAAACAAGTTAGACGTCCTCTAATTGTTGTTGCAAGTTTTTACGTGGCTGCTATAGATTTCTAGCAAGAACGTTTCTTACCTACGCCAAAACCACAACGTGATATGCCAATTTCTATTTACCCTTCATAAGGACCCTTTTCATCGAATCCGATCCGACTAAAGTGGGAGAGACAGACACCCACTAGCCACCTTATGCAACTGGTGCATGTCAATCGGTGGAACCAGTCTCACGTAAGCGTACGTGTAAGGTCGGTCCGGGCCGCTTCATCCCACGATGCCGCCGAATCAAGATAAGACTAGTAACGGCAAGAAAATTGACAATATCCACGCCCACAACTGCTTTGTGTTCTACTCGTGCATAAAAACTACGCATAGACCTAGCTCATGATGCCACTGTTGGGGAACGTAGCCGAATTTTAAAATTTTCTACGCATCACCAAGATCAATCTATGGATTCATCTAGCAACGAGGGAGAGGGGAGTGCATCTACATACCCTTGTAGATCGTGTGCGGAAGCGTTCAAGAGAACGGGGTTGATGGAGTCGTACTCGTCGTGATCCAAATCACCGATGACCTAGCGCCGAACGGACGGCACCTCCACGTTCAACACACGTACGGTTGGGAAGACGTCTCCTCCAACTTGATCCAGCAAGGGGGAAGGAGAGGTTGATGAAGATCTAGCAGCACGACGGTGTGGTGGTGGAAGCAACGGTGATCTCGGCAGGGCTTCGCCAAGCACAGGGAGAGGGAGGAGTGTCACGGGAGGGAGAGGGAGGCGCCAGGGGCTAGGGTGCGGCTGCCCTCCCTCCCCCCACTATATATAGGACCCCTAGGGGGGCGCCGGCCCTAGGAGATGCAATCTCCAAGGGGGGCGGCGGCCAAGGGGGTGGAGTGCCCCCCAAGCCAAGTGGGACGCCCCCACCCCTAGGGTTTCCAACCCTAGGCGCAGGGGAGGCCCATGGGGGGGGGTGCACCAGCCCACTAGGGGCTGGTTCCCCTCCTACTTCAGCCCATGGGGCCCTCCGGGATAGGTGGCCCCATCCGGTGGACCCCCGGGACCCTTCCGATGGTCCCGGTACAATACCGATTACCCCCGAAACTTTCCCGATGGCCGAAACTTGACTTCCTATATATAAATCTTCACCTCCGGACCATTCTGGAACTCCTCGTGACGTCCGGGATCTCATCCGGGACTCCGAACAACTTTCAGGTTACCGTATACTAATATCTCAACAACCTAGCGTCACCAAACCTTAAGTGTGTAGACCCTACGGGTTCGGGAGACACGCAAACATGACCGAGACGACTCTCCGGTCAATAACCAACAGCGGGATCTGGATACCCATGTTGGCTCCCGCATACTCCTCGATGATCTCATCGGATGAACCACGATGTCGAGGATTCAATCAATCCCGTATACAATTCCCTTTGTCAATCGGTACGTTACTTGCCCGAGACTCGATCGTCGGTATCCCAATACCTTGTTCAATCTCGTTGCCGGCAAGTCACTTTACTCGTACCATAATGCATGATCCCGTGATCAACCACTTGATCACATTGAGCTCATTATGATGATGCATTACCGAGTGGGCCCAGAGATACCTCTCCATCATACGGAGTGACAAATTCCAATCTCGATTCGTGCCAACCCAACGGACACTTTCGGAGATACCCGTAGTGCACCTTTATAGTCTCCCAGTTACGTTGTGACGTTTGGTACACCCAAAGCACTCCTACGGTATCCGGGAGTTGCACAATCTCATGGTCTAAGGAAATGATACTTGACATTCGGAAAAGCTATAGCAAACGAACTACACGATCTTTTGAGCTATGCTTAGGATTGGGTCTTGTCCATCACATCATTCTCCTAATGATGTGATCCCGTTATCAATGACATCCAATGTCCATAGTCAGGAAACCATGACTATCTTTTGATCAACGAGCTAGTCAACTAGAGGCTCACTAGGGACGTGTTGTGGTCTATGTATTCACACATGTATTATGATTTCCGAATAACACAATTATAGCATGAACAATAGACAATTATCATGAACAAAGAAATATAATAATAACCATTTTATTATTGCCTCTAGGGCATATTTTCAACACCAACATACAGAGCATTCAAGCATCAAGCGGAAGCACAAACCTGTCTGAGTACAGACAACTACACATGAAAAAGGCTAAGAAGCCTGACTATCTACAAGACCCTGCCGAGGGCACAAGATCGTAGCTGAGGTAACAAGCTAAACGTCGAAGTCCACGCGAAACTACTAGCGAGACTGAAGTCTCTCTGCAAAACATAAATTGAGCAAACGTGAGTACAAATGTACCCAACAAGACTTACATCAGAACTAGCTACATACGCATCGGTATCAACAAAGGGGTGGTGGAGTTTAACTGCAGCAAGCCAGCTTTGACTCGGTGGCTATCCTAAACTACGACTGCAAGTAACTCTTTTGAGGTGGCGCACATGAGTCCACATATTCACCATAACAATACACCACTATGGATCCGCTCCAGTCTCCCTACGAGAAGGCCATCCCTAGCACTCACGCTTATCTTGCGAGTTTTAGAGTATCCACTTCAAGTTATCTATGAACTGTATAGGCAACCTAGAAGTCCTTTACCGCGGACACGGCTATTCGAATAGATCATTTATAACCCTGCAGAGGTGTACTTCTTCACACATGTTTCCACCACTTAGCGTCTGCACACGACATGTGCTCGGCAGACTTCAAGCGAAAGCCGACGTGGGTGTAGACCATGACCTGACTGATGGGTAACGTAGTATTTCAAAAATTCCTACGCATACGCAAGATCATGGTGATGCATAGCAACGAGAGGGGAGAGTGTTGTCTACGTACCCTCGTAGACCGGCAACGGAAGCGTTGACACAACGTAGAGGAAGTAGTCATACGTCTTCATGATCCGACCGATCCAAGTACCGAACGCACGGCACCTCCGAGTTCAGCACACGTTCAGCTCGATGACGCCCCGCGAACTCCGATCCAGCAGAGCTTCATGGGAGAGTTCTTTCAGCATGACAGCGTGATGACGGTGATGATGTTGCTACCGACGCAGGGATTCTCCTAAGCACCACTACGATATGATCAAGGTGGAATATGGTGGAGGGGGGCACCGCACACGGCTAGGAGAGATCAACAGATCAACTTGTGTGTCTAGAGGTTCCCCCCTGCCCTTGTATATAAAGGAGCAAGGGGGAGGCCGACCGGACCTCTATGGGCGCGCCAGGAGGAGGAGTCCTCCTCCTAGTAGGAGTAGGACTCCCCTTTCCTACTCCTACTAGGAGGAGGAAAGGAAGGAGGAGAAGGAGAAGGAAGGAGAGGGAGGAAAAGGAGGAAAGGGGGGCCGGGCCCCTAGTCCAATTCGGTTTGGGCTAGGGGGCCGCGCGCCCTGCCTCCTCTCTTCCACCACTTGGCCCATAAGGCCCATTACTTCTTCCTCGTATTCCCGTAACTCCCTGGTACCCCCGAAAATACCCGAATCACTCGGAACCTTTCCGATGTCCGAATATAGTCGTCCGATATATCAATCTTTACGTCTCGACCATTTCGAGACTCCTCGTCATGTCCCCGATCTCATCCGGGACTCCGAACTACCTTCGGTACATCAAATCACATAAACTCATAATACAATCGTCATCAAAACTTCAAGCGTGCGGACCCTACGGGTTCGAGAACTATGTAGACATGACCGAGACACGTCTTCGGCCAATAACCAATAGCGGAAGCTGGATGCTCATATTGGCTCCCACATATTCTACGAAGATCTTTATCGGCCAAACCGCATAACAACATACGTTGTTCCCTTTGTCATCGGTATGTTACTTGCCCAAGATTCGATCGTCGGTATCTCAATACCTAGTTCAATCTCGTTACCGGCAAGTCTCTTTACTCGTTCCGTAATACATCATCCCGCAACTAACTCATTAGTTGCAATGCTTGCAAGGCTTTAAGTGATGTGCATTACCGAGAGGGCCCAGAGATACCTCTGCGACAATCGGAGTGACAAATCCTAATCTCGAAATACGCCAACCCAACAAGTACCTTTGGAGACACCTGTAGAGCACCTTTATAATCACCCAGTTACGTTGTGATGTTTGGTAGCACACAAAGTTTTCCTCCGATAAACGGGAGTTGCATAATCTCATAGTAATAGGAACATGTATAAGTTATGAAGAAAGCAATAGCAACAAACTAAATGATCAAGTGCTAAGCTAACGGAATGGGTCAAGTCAATCACATCATTCTCCTAATGATGTGATCCCGTTAATAAAATGACAACTCATGTCTATGGTTAGGAAACATAACCATCTTCGATCAACGAGCTAGTCAAGTAGAGGCATAGTAGTGACATTCTGTTTGTCTATGTATTCACACATGGATTATGTTTCTGGTTAATACAATTATAGCATGAATAATGAACGTATATTATGATATAAGGAAATAAATAATAACTTTATTATTGCCTCTAGGGCATATTTCCTTCAGTCTCCCACTTGCACTAGAGTCAATAATCTAGATTACATAGTAATGATTCTAACACCCATGGAGCCTTGGTGCTGATCATGTTTTGCTCGTGGAAGAGGCTTAGTTAGTGGGTCTGCAACATTCAGATCCGTATGTATCTTGCAAATTTCTATGTTTCCCACTTGGACTAAATCCCGAATGGAATTGAAGCGTCTCTTGATGTGCTTGGTTCTCTTGTGAAATCTGGATTCCTTTGCCAAGGCAATTGCATCAGTATTGTCACAAAAGATTTTCATTGGGCCCGATGCATTAGGTATGACACCTAGATCGGATATGAACTCCTTCATCCAGACTCCTTCATTTGCTGCTTCCGAAGCAGCTATGTACTCTGCTTCACATGTAGATCCCACCACGACGCTTTGTTTAGAACTGCACCAACTGACAGCTCCACCGTTTAATATAAATACGTATCCGGTTTGCGATTTAGAATCGTCCGGATCAGTGTCAAAGCTTGCATCAACGTAACCATTTACGATGAGCTCTTTGTCACCTCCATATACGAGAAACATATCCTTAGTTCTTTTCAGGTACTTCAGGATGTTCTTGACCGCTGTCCAGTGATCCACTCCTGGATTACTTTGGTACCTCCCTGCTAGACTTATAGCAAGCCACACATCAGGTCTGGTACACAGCATTGCATACATGATAGAGCCTATGGCTGAAGCATAGGGAACATCTTTCATTTTCTCTCTATCTCCTGCGGTGGTTGGACATTGAGTCTTACTCAACTTCACACCTTATAACACAGGCAAGAACCCTTTCTTTGCTTGATCCATTTTGAACTTCTTCAAAACTTTTTCAAGGTATGTGCTTTGTGAAAGTCCAATTAAGTGTCTTGATCTATCTCTATAGATCTTAATGCCCAATATGTAAGCAGCTTCACCGAGGTCTTTCATTGAAAAACTCTTATTCAAGTATCCTTTTATGCTATCCAGAAATTCTATATCATTTCCAATCAATAATATGTCATCCATATATAATATCAGAAATGCTACAGAGCTCCCACTCACTTTCTTGTAAATACAGGCTTCTCCAAAAGTCTGTATAAAACCAAATGCTTTGATCACATTATCAAAGCGTTTATTCCAACTCCGAGAGGCTTGCACCAGTCCATAAATGGATTGCTGGAGCTTGCACACTTTGTTAGCTCCTTTTGGATCGACAAATCCTTCTGGTTTCATCATATACAACTCTTCTTCCAGAAATCCATTCAGGAATGCAATTTTGACATCCATTTGCCAAATTTCATAATCATAAAATGCGGCAATTGCTAACATGATTCGGACAGACTTAAGCATCGCTGCGGGTGAGAAGGTCTCATCGTAGTCAATCCCTTGAACTTGTCGAAAACCTTTTGCAACAAGTCGAGCTTTGTAGACAGTAACATTACTGTCAGCGTCAGTCTTCTTCTTGAAGATCCATTTATTCTCAATTGCTTGCCGATCAACGGGCAAGTCAACCAAAGTCCACACTTTGTTCTCATACATGGATCCCATCTCAGATTTCATGGCTTCTAGCCATTTTGCGGAATCTGGGCTCACCATTGCTTCTTCATAGTTCATAGGTTCATCATGATCTAGTAGCATGACTTCCAGAACAGGATTACCGTACCACTCTGGTGCGGATCTTACTCTGGTTGATCTACGAGGTTCGGTAGTAACTTGATCTGAAGTTTCATGATCATTATCATTAGCTTCCTCACTAATTGGTGTAGGTGTCACAGAAACCGGTTTCTGTGATGTACTACTTTCCAATAAGGGAGCAGGTACAGTTACCTCATCAAGTTATACTTTCCTCCCACTCACTTCTTTCGAGAGAAACTCCTTCTCTAGAAAAACTCCGAATTTAGCAACAAAAGTTTTGCCTTCGGATCTGTGATAGAAGGTGTACCCAACAGTCTCCTTTGGGTATCATATGAAGACACATTTCTCCGATTTGGGTTCGAGCTTATCAGGTTGAAGCTTTTTCACATAAGCATCGCAGCCCCAAACTTTCAGAAACGACAACTTTGGTTTCTTGCCAAACCATAGTTCATAAGGCGTCGTCTCAACGGATTTCGATGGTGCCCTATTTAACGTGAATGCAGCCGTCTCTAAAGCATAACCCCAAAATGATAGCGGTAAATCAGTAAGAGACATCATAGATCGCACCATATCTAATAAAGTACGATTACGACGTTCGGACACACCATTACGCTATGGTGTTCCGAGTGGCATGAGTTGCAAAAATATTCCGCATTGTTTCAAATGTAGACCAAACTCGTAACTCAAATATTCTCCTCCATGATCAGATCGTAGAAACTTTATTTTCTTGTTACGATGATTTTCAACTTCACTCTGAAATTCTTTGAACTTTTCAAATGTTTCAGACTTATGTTTCATTAAGTAGATATACCCATATCTGCTTAAATCATCTGTGAAGGTGAGAAAATAACGATATCCGCCACGAGCCTCAACATTCATTGGACCACATACATCTGTATGTATGATTTCCAACAAATCCGTTGCTCTCTCCATAGTACCGGAGAACGGCGTTTTAGTCATCTTACCCATGAGGCACGGTTCGCAAGTACCAAGTGATTCATAATCAAGTGATTCCAAAAGTCCATCGGTATGGAGTTTCTTCATGCGCTTTACACCGATCTGACCTAAACGGCAGTGCCACAAATAAGTTGCACTATCATTATCAACTCTGCATCTTTTGATTTCAACATTATGAATATGTGTATCACTACTATCGAGATTCATCAAAAATAGACCACTCTTCAAGGGTGCATGACCATAAAAGATATTACTCATATAAATAGAACAACCATTATTCTCTGATTTAAATGAATAACCATCTCGCATCAAACAAGATCCAGATATAATGTTCATGCTCAACGCTGGCACCAAATAACAATTATTTAGGTCTAATATTAATCTCGAAGGTAGATGTAGAGGTAGCGTGCCGACCGCGATCACATCGACTTTGGAACCATTTCCCACGCGCATCGTCACCTCGTCCTTAGCCAATCTTCGCTTAATCCATAGCCCCTGTTTCGAGTTGCAAATGTTAGCAACAGAACCAGTATCAAATACCCAGGTGCTACTGCGAGCATTAGTGAGGTACACATCAATAACATGTATATCGCATATACCTTTGTTTACTTTGCCATCCTTCTTATCCGCCAAATACTTGGGGCAGTTCCGTTTCCAGTGACCAGTCTGCTTGCAGTAGAAGCACTCAGTCTCAGGCTTAGGTCCAGACTTGGGTTTCTTCTCCTGAGCAGCAACTTGTTTGCTGTTCTTCTTGAAGTTCCCTTTCTTCTTCCCTTTGCCCTTTTTCTTGAAACTGGTGGTCTTATTGACCATCAACACTTGATGCTCCTTCTTGATTTCTACCTCCACGGCTTTTAGCATCACGAAGAGCTCGGGAATAGTCTTATTCATCCCTTGCATATTATAGTTCATCACGAAGCTTTTATAGCTTGGTGGCAGTGATTGAAGAACTCTGTCAATGACACTATCAACAGGAAGATTAACCCCTAGTTGAGTCAAGTGATTATGATACCCAGACATTTTGAGTATATGTTCACTGACAGAACTATTCTCCTCCATCTTGCAGCTATAGAACTTATTGGAGACTTCATATCTCTCAATCCGGGCATTTGCTTGAAATATTAACTTCAACTCCTGGAACATCTCATATGCTCCATGACGTTCAAAACATCGTTGAAGACCCGGTTCTGAGCCGTAAAGCATGGCACACTGAACTATCGAGTAGTCATCAGCTTTGCTCTGCCAGACGTTCATAGCATCTGGTGTTGCTCCTGCAGCAGGTTTGGCACTTAGCGGTGCTTCCAGGACGTAATTCTTCTGTGCAGCAATGAGGATAATCCTCAAGTTACGGAGCCAGTCCGTGTAATTGCTACCATCATCTTTCAACTTTGCTTTCTCAAGGAACGCATTAAAATTCAACAGAACAACCGCACGAGCCATCTATCTATAATCAAACATAGATAAGCAAGATACTATCAGGTACTAAGTTCATGATAAATTTAAGTTCAATTAATCATATTACTTAAGAACTCCCACTTAGAAAAATATCCCTCTAATCCTCTAAGTGATCACGTGATCCAAATCAACTAAACCATGTCCGATCATCACGTGATATGGAGTAGTATCAATGGTGAACATCACTATGTTGATCATATCTACTATATGATTCACGCTCGACCTTTCGGTCTCAGTGTTCCGAGGCCATATCTGTTATATGCTAGGCTCGTCAAGTTTAACCTGAGTATTCTGCGTGTGCAACTGTTTTGCACCCGTTGTATTTGAACGTAGAGCCTATCACACTCGGTCATCACGTGGTGTCTCAGCACGAAGAACTTTCGCAACGGTGCATACTCAGGGAGAACACTTATACCTTGATAATTTTAGTGAGGGGTCATCTTATAATGCTACCGTCAATCAAAGCAAGATAAGATGCATAAAAGATAAACATCGCATGCAATCAATATAAGTGATATGATATGGCCATCATCATCTTGTACTTGTGATCTCCATCTCCGAAGTACCGTCATGATCACCATCGTCACCGGCGCGACACATTGATCTCCATCATAGCATTGTTGTCGTCTCGCCAATCTTATGCTTCCATGACTATCGCTACCGTTTAGTGATAAAGTAAAGCATTATGGCGCGATTGCATTGCATACAATAAAGAGACAACCATATGGCTCCTGCCAGTTGCCGATAACTCAGTTACAAAACACGATCATCTCATACAATAAAATTTAGCATCATGTCTTGACCATATCACATCACAATATGCCCTGCAAAAACAAGTTAGACGTCCTCTACTTTGTTGTTGCAAGTTTTACGTGGCTGCTATGGGCTTAGCAAGAACCGTTCTTACCTACGCATCAAAACCACAATGATAGTTTGTCAAGTTGGTGTTGTTTTAACCTTCGCAAGGACCGGGCGTAGCCACACTCGGTTCAACTAAAGTTGGAGAAACTGACACCCGCCAGCCACCTGTGTGCAAAGCACGTCGGTAGAACCAGTCACGCGTAAGCGTACGCGTAATGTCGGTCCGGGCCGCTTCATCCAACAATACCGCCGAACCAAAGTGTGACATGCTAGTAAGCAGTATGACTTATATTGCCTACAACTCACTTGCGTTCTACTCGTGCATAACATCAACGCATAAAACCTAGGCTCTGATGCCACTGATGGGTAACGTAGTATTTCAAAAATTCCTACGCACACGCAAGATCATGGTGATGCATAGCAATGAGAGGGGAGAGTGTTGTCTACGTACCCTCGTAGACCGGCAATGGAAGCATTGACACAACATAGAGGAAGTAGTCGTACGTCTTCACGATCCGACCGATCCAAGTACCGAACGCACGGCACCTCCAAGTTCAGCACACGTTCAGCTCGATGACGTCCCGCGAACTCCGATCCAGCAGAGCTTCACGGGAGAGTTCTGTCAGCACGACGGCATGATGACGGTGATGATGTTGCTACCGACGCAGGGCTTCGCCTAAGCACCGCTACGATATGACCGAGATGGAATATGGTGGAGGGGGGCACCGCACACGGCTGGGAGAGATCAACAGATCAACTTGTGTGTCTAGAGGTGCCCCCCTGCACCTGTATATAAAGGAGCAAGGGGGAGGCCGGCCGGCCCTCTATGGGCGCGCCAGGAGGAGGAGTCCTCCTCCTAGTAGGAGTAGGACTCCCCTTTCCCACTCCTACTAGGAGGAGGAAAGGAAGGAGGAGAAGGAGAAGGAAGGAGAGGGAGGAAAAGGGGGAAAGGGGGCCGGCCCCCTAGTCCAATTCGGTTTGGGCTAGGGGGGCCGCGCGCCCTGCCTCCTCTCTTCCACCACTTGGCCCATAAGGCCCATTACTTCTTCCTCGTATTCTCGTAACTCCCCGGTACCCCCGAAAATACCCGAATCACTCGGAACCTTTCCGATGTCCGAATATAGTCATCCAATATATTAATCTTTACGTCTCGACCATTTCGAGACTCCTCGTCATGTGCCCGATCTCATCCGGGACTCCAAACTACCTTCGGTACATCAAATCACATAAACTCATAATACAATCGTCACCAAAACTTTAAGCGTGCGGACCCTACGGGTTCGAGAACTATGTAGACATGACCGAGACACGTCTCCGGCCAATAACCAATAGCGGAACCTGGATGCTCATATTGGCTCCCACATATTCTACGAAGATCTTTATCGGTCAAACCGCATAACAACATACGTTTTTCCCTTTGTCATCGGTATGTTACTTGCCCGAGAATCGATCGTCGATATCTCAATACCTAGTTCAATCTCGTTACTGGCAAGTCTCTTTACTCGTTCCGTAATACATCATCCCGCAACTAACTCATTAGTTGCAATGCTTGCAAGGCTTTAAGTGATGTGCATTACCGAGAGGGCCCAGAGATACCTCTCCGACAATCGGAGTGACAAATCCTAATCTCGAAATACGCCAACCCAACAAGTACCTTTGGAGACACCTGTAGAGCACCTTTATAATCACCCAGTTGTGTTGTGACGTTTGGTAGCACACAAAGTGTTCCTCCGATAAACGGGAGTTGCATAATCTCATAGTCATAGGAACATGTATAAGTTATGAAGGAAGCAATAGCAACAAACTAAACGATCAAGTGCTAAGCTAACGTAATGGGTCAAGTCAATCACATCATTCTCCTAATGATGTAATCCCGTTAATCAAATGACAACTCATGTCTATGGTTAGGAAACATAACCATCTTCGATCAACGAGCTAGTCAAGTAGAGGCATACTAGTGACATTCTGTTTGTCTATGTATTCGCACATGTATTATGTTTCCGGTTAATACAATTCTAGCATGAATAATAAACATATATCATGATATAAGGAAATAAATAATAACTTTATTATTGCCTCTAGGGCATATTTTCTTCACTGACTAACCACACAAGTCTCTAGTCCAGGTTTATCACCTATTCGGGTTCCATTCGCGAGGAGATCCGGCCGGGGTTTCGCTCATAGCCCCAAACGATGTGTGCAGGGTTCCCGAGACACCAAACGGGCACCCGGTACACCGTGCCACGGTGTATCTACCGCATCATAGCCCACCCCTAGGGTCAGCGGTACGCACGGCCTCCAACACATATCCTACAAACACCAGAAACTAGTTGCAACTCCTGGATATAGGACAGGGGCAGTTAATAAGTCGAGCGGGGTCATATTTCAGGGCCCAACGTGTGGTAGTAGTTGTTCATGGATCACAAACACAGAACTCGGTTCCTGAGGGCAGTTTCAATGAGACAACCCACCATGTACTCCTACATGGCCTCTCACCGCTACCTTTACCAAATCGTGTTCACACACTTAGCTCACACACAGTAGGACATGTTCATCACCATTCCAATTCATCCTCGATGAATCAGACATGACTCAACTCTAAGCAGTAGCAGGCATGACAAACAAGCATGAATGAGTAGGCACATCAGGGCTCAAACAACTCCTACTCATGCTAGTGGGTTTCATCTATTTACTATGGCAATGACATGTCATGCAGAGGAAAAGGGGTTCAACTACCGCAACATGTAAAAGTTGAACCGTTGTTGTCCTAATGCAGTAAAAGAGAGCAGGAGTGAGAGACTGGGATTGTATCGGAATGAACAAGGGGTTTTTGCTTGCCTAGCACTTCTGAAGATAGTAATAGCTCTTCATCGGTGTCATGGATCTCATCGTCGGAACATCGTCTACTTAGAGGGGACAATTACCGACAAACACGGAAGAACACAATCAATGCAATGCTTAGTATGATGCATGATCAGGACATGGAAAAATGAGTGTGTTGGGCTAATGCAACTACAACCAGCTGGGTTTGAGTCATTTTGAACCAAAGGTTCAATCCCAAACTCAACTTATGAATTTAAATAGTGCCTTATCATGTTTTGCACTAAACAGAAAGGTTAAGTTGCTTAAGCATGCATGAAACCAGTACAGATGGATAGATTGGATTATTTTTGATCATTTTTCATATATAACTTATTTCATTCTGAGTTATAGATTATTTTCTATGAATTTCTGAAGTTTATAACATTTTCTGGAATTTCCTGGTTATTCTAATTTAGACTAAATCCAGAAAATGACTTATTGCGTCAGCATGACATCAGTGTGACGTCAGCCAGTCAACAACACCAGTCTAGGTCAAACCTGACGGCTAGGACCCATGGGCCAATGTAATAGGGCTGGTTTGGGTGGATGACAGGTGGGACCAGTCAACGCTGACTTGGGCAAAGTTAAAGATGATACGTGGGGTCCACATGATTAGCACTAATCTAAACAGATAATTTAGACTAACCTAATTAGGCTTAGGGACCTGCATGTCAATGGCTCGAGAGGGGTGATTAGCAGGCTCATTAGCCGCTAATGACATTGCCTCGTCAACGTCACCGGAGTTACGCCGACGGCGACCAAAACGCGGTGAAGGCACACTGGAGCGGCTCGGGTTTCGCCTACAAGCCATGGTTTGAGCCGCGGTTGGTCTCTACGGTGAGCTGAAGCTCGCGCACATCTGATGGAGCATGCAGGGGGCGCTGTGGTGGTCTGTGGTGACGGCAGCAGCGAGCTAGGCGGCGGCCGGAGTTCGGGCAACAGCGGTGTGGGCAGTGCGGGGCACGGGAGGAGCCGTGGACGGTCGTGTTCGACTCGCGGGAGTGCGGTGAGTGCAGCGGTGAGCTCGAACGCGAGCTTGCGCGGCCGTAGCTACGATGGCGACATGGCCGGCGGCGGGGAGCTTCGGCTCCGGTGAGAACGAGGGCTACAAGGCGCAATCGAGGCGGGGAAGAGAGGGGTTCGAAGCGGTAGCTCACATAGAATTGGACAGAGGCCTCAACGAGCTCGGGGAGGGGCTGGTGATGACGAGAGGTTGCCGGCGATCTCGGTGGCCGAATGAAAAGGGCGGCGACGGTGGTGGTGTTGCAGCGCGGTCGGGGCCTCGTGGCTCGTCGAGGAGGTAGAGGACGTCGATACGGAGCTCGTAGGCACGGCGAGGGGTCGAGGGGGAGGCGGTGGACGCGGCGGCGATGGCGTTCAGTGGTTGCGTGCGAGAGAAACAGAGGAGGGGAGAGGAGGAGTGGACAGGCCAGAGGGGTCGGGGGGTTGCGTGGCGTCTCCAGCGTCGGCGGAAGCAGGAGGTGGCTCGGGCGCGTGCCGGCGCGCGGCGGCCACGCGCCTCTCGTCCTTCTGGCGAGATGTTGGTGGTGACTGGCACGGCCAGTGGGCCGGGCCAGCTTTGCCTAGTTGGGCTACAGGTAAGGCCAGGTAAGCCTTTTCCTTTTCCTGTTTTTCTTTTTCTATTTTGTTTTCTTTGCTGTGATTTAGTTTAAGAACTAAATCATTTTAGATAATTCTGAAAATTATTTTCGAGGTTAACTGAATTATTTCAAGGGCTCCACAAATAACTTCAGAATATTTGGACCATTTAATATATATATATATATATATATATAGCATTTAAACTGCTCCAATTCAAATACTTTTGTGTTAATTCAAAAATCCAAAGATGACCTAGAAATATAATCATCATTTTTGGGAGAGGTTTTCACCTTAACCAGAAATCATGAACTTTTCTTAGGGACATTTTGGGTTTATTGAAAAAGATTTTAATCAAGCCTAGATGGATTGATTTAGTGCTAGGGTTTGAACAATTCCCATTTCAAGTTTAAAAGAAATTTAGACATGATGCAACAACCAAGCTAGTCGAAGTGCATAGCAAGGCTAGGGATGTTACACTTCGTATCTGTTTGTAGGGTGTCGACTCTGGTGGCGGAGATGGAGCGTGCACTCCATGTTTCCTATTTGACGCATTAAGAGTCAAAGCGATCGGGTTGGGCTGGCCCATTTAATGTGTATATTCTAGTTTTGGTTTTTGTTTGTTTGTTTTTATTAGTTTAGGAACCATGGAACAGTTTTTGTTTGTTTGTTAGGAACACTGGAATTATGATTTTATTTTCTATTTTTTTAACTTTTTATTGAAAGTCCAAAAATAAAAAAAAGAGCTTTAGGAAAATGTTTGCATCTTAAAAATAAGTTCACAAATTCGAATTTTTTTCATGTTTTAGAAAAAAATAAAAATTTGAGAAAGCATTCATGTGTTAAAACGTGTTCAGAATTTTAAAAAAAATACAGAAACATGAAATATTTAATTTTCAGAAATTGTTTACAAATTGTTAATGTTGGTTTCTGTTTTCAAAATTTTAAAATATGTTCACGTATACAGAAACTTTTCACAAATTTGAAACTCAAAATGTTCTAGAAACAATTAAATTTGGCCACTAGAGTAGCCCGGTTTATTTACTACAGAATCCGGTTCGAATCCGTCGTTAGTCCCGTGCACCCCAGGCCCAGGCCTTTTCGGAAAGCAGCAGGCAGACCGAGTTGAAGTGGGCCGGCGTGGCTCTTCTTGTATACTCCTACTTATACAAGTCTTCCTCTTCCTTGAGATAAGACCATATAATAAATTAAAAAGCAGGAAAGAAAAAGCGAAAGAGGAATCCATCTAGGTCTCGCCGGCAGAGGCGATTTGATCTCATCGCCGGCGATCTTCTCCTTCCTTCGCCACGCGCCCTTTCCCTGCATCTCCCCAGTTACAGGTAACGCCGCCCGTCCTTGTGATTTACAGCATCTCTCCAGTTACACAGGTGGATTCACTCGATGGGGATCCCCTTCTCCCATCTCCATGTGTGGCGTGGATTAGCCTAGCGTGCTGACACATCTAGTTAATTCCTGCTGTTAATTATATATCTGATCTGATGCAGGAGCGGTAGATCCATCGGTGGCCATGTCGTCGATATATGGAGAAATTACCATGTACGTATGCAGACATTTTAATGCAACCTTTGTGACTATCGTGCCTGCATGTTTTGAACTTGTATACAGTATAAAAGAAAGAATCGATAATATCAGAAGATGCATTCAAGAGATTGATGGACATATGGCATAAAGTGAATGCCAGTAGATTCAATTTTGGTTGATTTTCACCAAACAAAATAAGCTTTACATTTTCGGACTGGAGGTGTTAAAACTCACACTAGTAGGTAGTATTTTGGTGTAGTAATGTAGTACCTCCGTTCCTAAATGTAAGACGTTTTTGCAGTTCAAATTAAACAACCACGGAGTAATATATCAGCTCAGGCAACCTGTGTCATTACAACTAATTGAGGTTACATACTAATTTGTCTTTTTTTTTTCATGCATGCAGTAACGACTTTGAGACACTGCAGACATTGGATGGTTCCGCTTTAAAAGAGTTTCATGAGTTCCAGGATTTTTGGCTTGCTTGCGCCGAGCGCCACATGAGCCTGAGGCCCAAGTCACCGCCCCCCGAGGAGCTGATGAAGCGCAAACAAGAGCGTAAGCGCAAGAGCTTGGTTGTAGCGCTCCACACATATGCCAAGCGAAACAATATGCAGGCATGTCCAAAAATATCATAATCAAAATATTTATGTTTCCTTCCATTTCTCTTAGCCACCGTATATATTAACAAGTGCTCGACTGTTGTTACATGTGTCATTTATTATATTTCAGATTACTGACTTGGAATTTGTGGAAGAGAAAGAAAGGAATCTAGTTGGTGGAGTTGCAGCAGGATATGTGCATTCCAACTTTGTTGCAAAAGGTGTGGATGGCAAACCCACTTTGTTCTTTGCTGAGATGCTTCATGGTTGCTTCTTGGAAGAGCATGTTATTCTCTGCACTCCTTTGGAAGATACGGACTCTGGTAACTATTTCGCTTTTGCTCTAATTGTCTTGACTTTTTGTTAGCATATATATATATATATACTAATATATATAGTACATATTTTTCTCGCGTGAAGGTTGTTGTTTTGGGTGCAATCAGCATGCAAGGAAGCTCAGGCATCCCACATGTGGTGGCTACTTGGGTGGACTCCAGGATGTGCCGTTTCCTTACGTGGAGGAGGACAGTGATGATGATTGCTTTCTTGATTGAATCTACAATATATGTTTCCAACAAGACAGAGCTGCAATATGCTGAGTGCGTAAGGAGGAGTGCTTTGGTGACAGCAGGCTGTGACAAGTAGGGGCCGAAGCATATGTATCTTTATTAATAGTGTTATATAATAATGTAATGTGACTAGAATCATGCATGTGACAATTTCGTTTGATGATTTGTGGTAATAAGTTAGAATGGAGGATGATGTATCATTATAAATTGTTGTTTTACTGTTTCTTTTTGACCCTGATAAGTGCCATTCGTGTGGCACGAACACATGACAACTCCGAACGTTTTGATGACAAGTTTAGTGACACGAGGATGGCTACTTTAGTTGTCAAACATGACAAATTTCTTTTTGAATGGCAAGTTTCAGTATTTTTTGGGTTTTTTGGATGACAAGTTTAGTTGTAAAAAACGTCAGTGCTGAAATGCTTCATGCCACGCACATGTGTTGTATTTATTATTCGTGTTTTTTTTTTGAGAGCGTGCCATGTTTTTATAGCAAGAAGATAGTATTTGTTTACAAGGGACGGCAGAACAATCACAGGCTGATGATTGCCAAGGTCAAGACCACACCAAAAAACGGGCTTCACCGGTGCTATCTCATTGGCGGTGCTTGAGAAACTTTGCCCATGCTGTTCTTCCGCTATCACGGCCACTCACCTGGACAGACAGAGCCCGGTTGGTCGACAGCCACCTGCAACCAATCCCTCACCGACGCCAACAGCAACCCCCCCCCCCCCCCCCCCCCCACCCCCACCCGCAGCTATGGTGCCCTCCGGTCCGTGCGAGCCGCCCGCGTCGCCGCCCCCACGCTGCGCTGACCACCAGCCCCCTGATCTTAAGCAAAGATTGACAAACGCTGAGCACCAAAGTTCTTGTTAGTGGTGTTCCTGGGAGGAGGATTCAATATGCCAAGGCCACCCACCCTGGTGAAGGCTCCATGTGCACAAGACCAAACAAATTCTATCAACAAGACTACCCATGTGAAATACAAGTCCTCCTTGTCTATCTTTGTTCCATTATCTGCTATATATGCCAACTAGTAGCGCATGGTTTGCAAATTATATCAAGTAAATGCAGGCACTATAATCTTTATATGGACAATGAAACCCAAGTGGTAATTCAAATACTTTTTGTTGGTATTATTACGGTTTGATGCACAGAAGATTCCATGCCACAGTTAGCTCATCAATTCGGTGAGATCAACTCGACTGACTGAATTCAGGACAAACTCCTGCAGCACAAATTAGGAGTGGTTGTCTAAGTATACGGATATATATTACATTAGAAAAAGTTACAGCCATTAGAGAACAAATATCCCAGTTAATAGGGCTGATGGGTAGGCTAAAATTCTGATGCCAGTACTAACAAGTTCACATCCTTGTGCAAACGAGATGCCAGTACTTAACGAGACCTTGTCATAATCCACCACACCATTTTTGTCATTTGCAACCACTAGCACATCACATTGCGGCCAACACAAGAAACTAATCCAAACCAAACGAAATCAGGCCTCGTCCCCGCTTTCTTCATCACTTTCGTAAATGAAGGGGAAAACAACATCCTTGTGCCCACCCAAGTAGCCACCGCTAGTGGGATGCATTAGCTCTTTTGCACGGTCCTTGCATCCATAGCAGAAACCTTATAAAACAGGGAAAGTGTATTAGAAGTAGAGATGCATAACAAAAATATCTGCAGAAAACTATCAATCTGAACAGCATAAAGTTAAAGGATAGTTACCCGAGTCATTAGCTTCCAAGGGGGCGCAAAGATACACATCCTCCTCCTCTCTACAATCTGGATGAACCTCCGCAAAGAACAAAATAGATGGGCCACCTCGCATCTTCACAAGAAAGTTGAAGTGCACGTATCCTTTCCCCCCCTCGTCAATTGGGTTTCGTTCCTTCACTTCTATTGCTTCGAGGTCAGCATGCTGAAATACAAATGACACATGTAAATTAACTAGCCTGACAAGATATATATTTTATTGCATTTCTAGTCTGCAAAATCAAATCATGGAATTTTAGCTATTCCAAGTAAACAATTAACTAACAAACTAGTCTAAAAGCAAGGTGAAATATTTGAGTATGATGATCGCATACTTGCTTATTGTGTTGATTGGCATAGACTTTCAACGCTATCATCAAGCTCTTCTGATCATGCTCTTGTCTGCGCCTTAGCAGCTCCTCACGGGGCGGTGTCTTGACCCTGCGAATGAGCTGGCGCTTTGCAGCAGCAACCCAGGCATCACCAAACTCCTTGAGAGTAAAGGGTGATGGCCTAGGAGTGGGGTCCTCCCAGCTCTCCAACCCAGCAAATCCATCCCTACATACCAAAATTAACACATTAAAGCATAATCACTAATGACTTAGCATAAAGTTATCTCAAAGAATTAGATGATAAGGCGATTAGATGAATATCTTGTCTAAACAAGTTATTCATAGAGGAAAAAACCACATGTACATGTGAGCACATATACAATATTCATAGCTACAGATTATTCATTGAAGGAATATTGCAATGATTAGAAGAGCGTCTCGTTGGCAAAGTGGTTGTTATACTGGCAAACACGACGATATGCTATGCTATGTCAAATATGCATGAGATTCGAAAATAAAAATTTGAAAACACTGATTTGGTCCATTGCCAAGGGATGGGTGGTCTGACAAGAGCATGAACAACGTGAGCTACCTCGTCCATTAGCAAGAGTGCCACATCACTCCAGTACCAAGTCCTTCCCTTCCAGTTTGTACTTCCTCCTCTAAGTATCAGATCGAACCGACAATTAAGTTATGTCTTTGTCCCTCAATTTGCTAGCGAAGGCTCAATGCAGAACTTGAAGAAAATATAGTTTTACTTTTGCTATGTCATAATCAGAATGTTGGTGGTGGTCTTGGTACCAGGTGGGCTGTCAGTACCAGAAATTTTCTAGCTTGGACTGTCAGTACCAGAAATTTTCTAGCTTGGACACCCCCTCGTGGTGTTGCAACTTGCTCAGTTCGGTCCTATGAGTCCTTGGTACCGCTGAAATGAGCACATTCTTCATGCTCCAAAGAAATCAAGTGTGTAATTATTGCAAGATTTCCTAATCTATACCCCTATTTTAATAAGAGATTGTGACTGAATAGGTATACATCAATATATCTGTATATATCAATATATCCCAATTTGCATATAAACTAACTCGTATCGCACGTGAATCAGAATGCTCCTGCACGTAGTTGAGCTGTTGATGACAAGTGAAGTCCATGTGAATTAGACTGTTTATGCACTTTGCAACCAAGGGGTGAGTTTTCGTCTCAACCACTGATCTGCATCGAAAATCATAAAAAAAAGGGGGGTGAACTGAAGCCAAAAATCATGTTTCGTCGACATTAACTCTCTGTTAGACTTAGTGTATCCTTGCCTCCTTGGTATGCACAGTGTGCATGCACTTATAGTGTGAAATGGGGGAGCAATAAGCTTTTTAACAGCAAAATAATAAAATGCATAGGCCACCTGGTCGGGTATTTTGGCATGGATAACGACTGAGAGAACTGTGCAAACAGTCTGTTGCAACAGATATCATTGTCGAAGGCTGAATGCCTATTTGTTGAAGCAATTAGATCGTTTAACACACTAACTGTCACAGACCAAGCTCCTGAGAGCACAGCCGTGAGGAGAGGCCTCCTTTTCAGTTTTATTATTATCTGTCGTTGCCACTAGGGAGGTGTTTTGTTCGCGTTTTTTTGTCCATTATCAGATTACAGCGCAATCTAATACCGTTAAACATGTTTGGTTTCCTTGGCCCATAATTGATTACCTGGAAACAAATAACAGGGCAGCACAAGGCCCATTCCGCCCACGACCCACCGGTAACGATTCGCGTTACCGCCTTGTCATCCCTCATGGAACTCTGTCTTCTTCCTCCCCCAATATCTGCCGCCTCAGATCCCTCCACCCAGTACAACGACCACCCAACCCTGCCCCCAGCCCCGCCAGCCATGGTTGCAGCCGTCCATCCCGCCCAACGAGCTCTGCATGACGAGCAGTGGCACCCGCGAAAAGCAGCATCGTCGGCCGATCCCCTTCACCGCCTTTGGAGCACCTTCTTCGGATCTCTATGCCGCCCTCCTCTGTCCAGATTTCTTTGCCGCGCCATGGCCTTCCCTTCAATTCTTGCTGAATTTTATTTCTTAAGCTGATTGGTTCTTAATTGGGTTGCTGGTGGTATTGATATGTTCTTGATTTCTGATTTATCCAGATTACTACAAACAACCAAACCCTGTCTTGCAACCAGATACTGTTACTGGATGGAGCAAAACAAAATGGAGAATGGTCCAATTACACCGTTAATGCCACCGCAATCTATTTACATTACCATTTCTAAACCAAACACCCCCTAGGTCTTACACGCTAGTCCATGGACAAATTTATTGATCCACGAGTTGGATCACACCATACCTAACAAACTCCAACTCTAGCTTAAGGAAGAAAAACTCTTAACAAACTCAACTCTGGAAACTAATTGACAAGCTTGGTAATAGAGATCACGAGGTATGCCCAATTAACCTGGTATTTTTTAAATGGCAAGTCAGTCTTCTTAAGGGCATGTTTGGTCGGGAGCCATGACTTGCCATACCTTAAGTTAGGCATGTCATACTCCTTCAGGCTGGTGTTCGTTTCCCTACCTTAGCTTAACGTGCAACAAAAATCTCGCCACACTCGCTACTACTTTGCCGCACTTTTTCGCCCATTTTGTGGCGCCGGATTCGTCCAAAAACAGGGTTCCTCTGACGGCCCACGGGAGGGAAATAATAGCGCATACAGGGGTACCTCACCACTCTGGGCAAAAAGAAAGCATGAACTCTCTCGTACCTTTTCCCCTCCTCCCATTCTCCTCCAATCTCGCTTTCATCTTCTCAACTATTTATCTCCTCACAGATCTTCCTCTCCCCAGATTGCTCTCTTCTCCAAATCTGAAAACCCCTCCCGTGTTCAAATCTTTTCTTTCTATATTAGGCCACTCCAAATCCCCCTTCTATTTTGTTTCCAAGACCCCTACTCGCTCCACTCAAAATCCCCATCCAGATCCAAGAAAAATCTTGAGCACCATGGTTGGTTTCTGAGAGCCGCGGATGCTGCCCATTTCATCACTTCATAAGAAGTTAGATGCAATCATCGAAACGGGTGGCCTCACCCAATTTGCCACAACTCAACTAAGCTGTGGAGACAACCAAAGAACCTTGTTTGTGCCACAGCTTAGCCATGCCACAACTGCGTCACCCCACCCGCCTAACCTTAGTTGTGGCAAAATGTGGCTGCCAACCAAACATTGCACTAAGAATCCCGTACAATATGCATGCTTCTAGTTACCTATATGACCTAGCTCGTGTGCAAGTGGTAGGGAGATGGAACCAAATATAAAACGACCACATCGAATTGAGCGCACACGTGCAAATGCAATAAATAAGATGTCTACACACCTGTTGATATGTTCTTCACCAGAAACTGAAATCCGTTCACTGGGAGGAGAAGCAGTTCCACTCGAGGCTGAAGATGAGCTCCGGGTTAATGACATCTCAGCTGATCAAACCTGCAACAAGAGTGGGTGGTGAAATTGCCGGCCGTTAGGGGACTTTGGAGGCAGCTCGGCCCCACGTCGAACTTCACTCCACCCCTCAACTCCACTTCACCTCTGTATATGGGTCTAAAAAAGAGTTTGTTTGAGTAACATGACAAATTACTAGCTACGGCTCCAATTTGTGAAAAGATTGTCACGGAAAGTATGACTACCCCTTGGTGTGGCTAACAAAAATGGTGAAGGGGGAGGTCGGCTACCTTCGAAGCGGTGGGATTGGAGAAAGCGGCCGCGAGGTATTGGACGCAGCGGCGAATTACTGGAAGCAGGTGGCGGCTTGACCTTGATGTACCGTCGCTGGGGTCTTCGAGTTGGCGGCGAATTCCTGGAAGCGGGCCTGGATGAGGTGGCGGCGAGATCCTGGTCGACGGCGGCTGCGTATAGACGGAAAGAAGTTGGCCCAGACGATGAGAGGCGGCGCCGTGGTCCAGGTACGGCTAGGGTTGCGCCATGGAGGGAGGGCATGAGAGACGATCGAGAGCCCTCGGGTGGGGGGGATTGGGGAAGCAATACGTGGCCACTGGCCAAACCGACAAGTGGGCCGGCAGGCAGGCCTAAACGGGCCAGGTACGACACAGCCCACCCAGTCACGCCTAATAATACACGAGCCATGCTGGGCCGGCAATCGTCACAGCGACTTTTTGTCGCCTTAAGCGAGCACAGGAGGAACATGCGGCTAGCCATTGTGCTATAGTTGTCTTTTTGATGTACTACAACAATGCCCGTGCATTGCAACGGGATATAAACACTCTAATACGTTAGCTTGTGATTACCCATCAATAATAATGCGATTATGTAAATAAATATTCATCAAATTCTGCCCGAAGGAATGGTGGAAAGAAAGGTGAAATGAAAAACCTTACACTCTTTTTAAGTAGTACTAGAACAATGCGCGTGTGTTGCAGCGGAATATAAATATTCTAGTATGTTAGCTTGTGTAAATAAATGCTCATCAAATTCTAACCGTGAATTATCTTATATTTTGATTAAAAGTTTGGTAAGTAAATTAAAGTGCAATTGGATCAGAAGGTAAATAAATTAAGGTGATTGATTATCGTATACATGAAAGGTTGGACGAATGGGTGATGGGAAGAAAGGTGGTATGAGAACCTTGCGCTCTTTTCATGTAGTATAGGGATAGAGATAAATAGGGCGACTATTCTTAATGCGAAACAAGCCCCTTTTTCACTGCTTATTCTCTATTCTATTTCCATATCTGTTCTTTTTCTTCATTTTTACTATTTTTTCATTGTTTTTTTTCTTTGTTTGTTGTCTTTCTTTAGATTTTTCTTTCTTTTTTCTTCTCCATTCTTTGTGTGGCTTTCTTTCTTCTTCTTCATTTTTGGTTTTATTTTTTATTTTTATGTTTGTTTTTTTCACTCTAAATTTTCATATATGTCAAAAATATTTTTTAATAAGTGATAAATATTTTTTGTATGCATATTCAACATTGTCGGAACACTTATTCAACATTTTCTAAATATTTTTAACCTTTTTAATAATTATTCAACATTTTTAGAATACATGTTCAACATTTTTCAAATACTCGTTCAACATTTTTTAATAGTTATTCAACATTTTTCAAATGTTTTTTAAAGAGTGTTGTGTGTGTGTACGTAAAATATTTTAAAGTATAAATAAAAGTACAAAAATAAAGCAAAAATGAGAACAGAAACAAAAAAACAGGCCATTGCCCCCCGCACGCCTGGGCCGGCCCATCTGCCACCCCCCCTTCCCCCGCGCTCGCTTAAAGGGAGACATAGGGGGGCAATCGTGATGTGCTCCCTGGCCGAGGCACCACAGAACAAGGAAATGTGCCAGCCCACCATCCCGCCTAAATTTGTATTATTTTTTGACCTATTTGAGCTGTTTTGGAGGCCAATATAGAAAAAATCTGAGAAAAAATAAACAAGTCATGCCATTGCCGACACTTGTGCCCGAGCATGGCCCTAGGAGGGCCACATGCCGGCCTGGCCCAATTATAAACGTGTCGGGTCAAGCTCACCATGGGCTGGGCACGCGGGCTATCGGGTCGGCATGCCAGGACCGATCCATTTGGCCACCTTTGCGTGTCAGGTACGACACGACCCACCTAGGCACATTTATAAGTGGTTTGTGTCATGTTGGCATGCGTGACTCGCCCTTAGGCCCAAGCACGACACATGTGTTAAACACGATGGCATGCGAGGCTGCGGCACGTTTAGTCCTATTGGGCTACGCGTTTTTTGGGTCGGTTGGGCTATTTTTTTTGGCTTATTTTTGTCTTTTGTGCTGATTTTTGGCTATAAATATCAAAAAGAAATAAACGGGTCATGTTGTGGCAGCTACATGGGCTGCACCTCGAGGCCCAGGCATGACCTGAGGCGTGCTACGGGCCAGGCATGGCCCATTTAGCCGCATGACGTGCCAGGCCGGACACGAGCCGGGCACACGTGCTTTCAAGCTGGTCCGGAGACACAACCCATCTAGGCAGTTTTCTATCATTTATAGGTGGCATTGGTGGATAATATTTTGCAATTTGAAGGGCAATTTTCGTGATGTACCGCAAGAAGCCATAGTAGCCCCTTTATTATTACTAGCAAACATATCCGTGCGTTGCGACGGAAGAATTTTTTTACCTCTCATACACACTCTCGAGACATCAGTAAATCTCTTCAAATCTTGCATGATGCCACATGAAAAACAACATGATAAGTGATGTTGTGCAAAAACATAGAGATGTGATGATTTTTGAAGTGTATTTAAGGCGTTTCCAATTTATACATAATAAAAGATCTATCTAGTTGCAGGTATCTCTTTACGCATTTGTTGCCATTCCTCCTTTGTGATGCCCAACAAATATTTGCATTATGATTAAAATAGCAAAGTATGTTTTATTAATTAATGATAGCATATGCATAAGAGCATTATTTTTGTCGATATATGTGTTTTTAGTTGTAATCCATGTCAAGTCTTAGTTTGGTTGCATACCAAGTGAAACACGTTTTTTTTGGAAAATGTGTAATTGAAGTAGATGTTTTTTTTTGTGAAACAACCCAGTGAAAAGTGAAATGTAGGTTCTCAATTGTGAAATAGCAACCACGGAAAGTGAAATTATAATGCATCATTGCAAAATTAATTATTTTAAAAATAATATTCAAACCCATTTAGAAAATATTAATTGTGTATAAAAAATCATAGTTATTGCCAGAAATCATCATCATGTATAATGTTGATCATGTAGGTATTTAAAAATATTCACTATGTAGTAAAAAAGGCGCTCATGCATAAATAGTATTCACAGCGTTTTTTAGAAATGTTTTCCCTATATTGTAGAAAACTTCATCGTACATTGTTCTGCAAATATGCAGTGCGTATTTGGTTTGTTCATCATGTATTCTTGGAATAACTAGCACAATGCCCGTACGGCTGGTTATTGGCTTAGGAAGTCCTCAAGATACATTGGTATCATGTGACCTGCGCTGTTCACGATTAAAAGGAGTGAAAATACAAGGAAAGATCATGAGGCGGCATTGGAGAATCTTAATCGGTCATATTAGGCCCTTCGCAAGAGACAACATCTCAAATGATGAAGCATATGCTTAAATACTAGTATATTGTCCATGTATGTGTGCTCTGTGGCGGTTTGCTTTATTTATAAAGCGGGGCGAAAGCCTTTTTCGGTAATACTAGTATATTTCCCGCACATGGTCGTCGATCGGTAGGATGACAATGTTTATCGTTCCTTTGGAATAATAATCTGTTCAATGTCTTGTTAGATCTGAAAGAACTTGCTTGGGAATATAAACTGAAAATAAAAGCATTATTTTAACTTGCAATCACATTTCTGCATTTGTTACTTTTGCCTTCAAGAAATGTTGGTCTCACGTGGAAGTGACAGTAGTGGTGTACTTGTTTATTTATGCTAGGTCTCATGTGTGAGTAAAAATATATGTGTTTATCACATCTCCCGAATGGTTGCTAGTCCTACTTGTGGATATGGGTGCAATTGCTTATTGCTGAAGGTTATTGGTTCCACATGTAAAATCACCATCAACTCTAACCTTTATATATAGGAAAGGAAATGTACTAAAATGTGCCTTGTGTAATTCAGAAAATGTTCGTTGAATATCTAGAAACTATTCTTCATGTGTTAGAAAAACGTTCATTGGTTTTTGGACAATACCCACTGTTCATTTTCAAGAAACAATTTATTTGTGTACTATTAAACATGTGAATACTTTTAAAAATTGCAAGAACATTTTTATATAACGACAAAGTTTTTGTATTCCTTTTTTTTCTTGTTTTTCTTTTATGCACATGCGAAAGGGAAATGATTCTTTTCGACCGGTTAATTTTCCATCGCCCATCAGTCACCTTTGTTGTCATTTTCTATCTTATTTTTATACTCCTTTTTGTATTTTACGTCCTTTTATTTAATAAATACACACTGAAAAAAATTGAATACAAATTGGACACTTTTATAATTTGTTTAACATTTTCAATATACGGAGAATATTTCTAAAATACACGTTGAACATTTTTAGTTAAGCTTTGGAGGCCAACCTCACATTTATGACAGAATATATATATATATATATATATATATATATATATATATATATATATATATATATATATATATATATATATATATATATATATAGATAGAGAACAGTGTTGCCTCTGTGGTGCACATGCTGGCGTGCATGCAGTTACGAGCACGGCAAATCAACAATGGCACGCTGCCCATGGTCAGTTGTGAAATGCCAAGGTGAGTACATCCGTATATGAGAGTGACTGGGCATGGGTGGTGGCATCAAGCTGGCTGGTGCTAAAACTGGCTAATTGGCTGTTGAGTGGCATGTGCTGTGTCTGTGTGTTTTTGTGCGAGCTCTTTTACAGTACCCGGTAATCAATATGGACCCTCTATTCTTGAAATCCAACGGTGGTCATCCATCTATACCGCTCAATTGGATTAGCACCATCCCCAGCAGTATTCAGTGGCACTGTGCGCTCGGCCTGCAGCAGCACACGTTCTGTGAGGGTAATTTAGGGAGGTAGAGAAATCGTCCTGCCTCCCGAGTCCCGACGAAGTCAGCCCTTCCTCTTCCATTTCCCGCATGGTTGCACGCACGCCGGCACGCGCCCGTCGGAGCCCAGGTCTCGCATCCACCCCTTCCTCTGTCGCGCGGGCGCTGATGCATGTCGTCGTCTTCTTCAGGGAGTCGCGTCCCTTTCCTCGGCCATGCTAATGGTCAGGCACTCCAGCAGGATGGTACAGTTGTCCGAGCCATTACACTTTTTGTCTACGGGGAGTAGCCTGTACTGACGAGGACGAAGCCGTGCGTGTGACGGTGTGCGGGCAATGTGTGCCCCGGCGGGAGATGCGGCTGGATATGCAGCGACTCGAAGCAGCGAGGTCGACGCGCGCGGGCGGAGGGTGATGGCTGGAGCACTGGCGGATACAGCGATACGACGGCGAGTTCGTTGATGGCGCAGTCGGCGGCGAGTAGGGCGACGACCGACGGCCCTGTGCCCGCGATTTTTCTTTTTCCAAGTACAACGAACAGACCGATCGCTGATGAGCTGAAACTGACTAAATTACCCTCATAAAATCAACGGTTGATGATTTTATACTGCTCCGTCCCCCCTTAGCAGTATAGGGTACCATAAAAAAGCTCTTGTGTGCTGAGCTAGCTCCACTCATGAGCTAAGTGGCTGTTGAGGATGAGCAAGGGAAACTACGGGGAAGTTGCTCGTGGAGCCAACATTGGCAATGCTTACTTTCATTTTGATCTGATGCACACACACACACACTCGCACGCACGTACTAGCTAAGACAGTGACTGGTCGATCGGATGGAAGGCGCTGCCCTTCTTCTGAACCAAACGCAGCTAGCAGCATGCAACCGCATGTGATGCAGAAAGAGGGGAGGAAACCGCGGGGAAGCTTCATCGGGGGAGCGTGTATACCATCTTGGCAATACATAGTCGGCAAGCGTTCGAGACTACCTCGTCAGCCTGGGCTCTCTTGAGTTCCGTGGCAACGCGATCTCGCTGGAGCCTGTTGAGCTGGTGGACCGTGCCTCCCCGGTCTTCAATCAGCTCATCAAGGTCCATGCCGCCGAATGCCCCCACGAGCTCTGGCATGACGCTGGCATCAGGTGGGCTCTCAGCCGCCTTGGTGACCTTTGCTCCGTCGACCACTACTGCCTTGAGGGCCGGGACTACACGGCTGTCCGCGCCCTCATCATGGTCGACCGCCGCCAGCAGCTGTCGGACTCCCTCGCAATCCAGCTGCCTCCGACCAACGACATTAAGATAGTCAAGATTACCAGGCTCGCCACGATCCTCGACCGCATGGGCCCCCTCGATCCATCACCGTTCTCTTCGGACTCCGACTCCGATTCGGACGGCTACCCCCACGCCCGTCCCGCTCCGCACGCGCACGCTCGCGGCGGCCTCGCGGACCAGGAGCTGCCTCGCGGCCCCCCGCCGTCTCCTCGCTCCAGCTTGGCGCCGTCTCAGGCTAACCAGGACGGCGCCACCGAAGACTCGCCTATGCTTCTCTCATCCGGCGATGAGCTCCAGGCGGCGCAAGGCCAAGCTGTCACCATCATTTCTTCTGACGACGACTCCGCTCCTCCCTCCCAGCGCGCCTCACCACCTGCGGCTCTCACTACGAGGACCGTCGTCGACTCCTCTACCTCACCCGCCAGCGTCGATCGCCCCTCCCCACTCCCGGCTAGCAACGCTCGGGAGATCATTCTGCCTCCGCCAGCCCACCCGGTTGGCGCCGACAATGACGACGCTGCTCTCACTCCCTCCGCCATGGCGCTCCCATCTGCTTTCCGTCCATACGACAGCTCAACTTCGTTATTCCTGCCACTCGACGCCTCCTCCATCATCTTCTCTGCCGGGGCTTCATCCTCTGGTACGTCAACAATGACGCCATGTACAACCTTACTCCCCGCCTCCCCCCACTCTCATCTTGTACTCCTGTGTCTAACCTGCCCCTAACCACCACACTGACGGACAATGCAGAATTCTCCACCCATGAGAGCGTGCTCCGCAAATTGCGCCACTGCGCCAAACGCTCTGTGGACAAGAGCATGAGCCTGCGCCGGAGCTCGCGCTTGGCCGCCAAGGAACCCAAGGGGTTCACTGACATGACCACCAACGCGACACGAATCAAAGCCGCCAGGCTCACTGCCTCTGACGTAGCCAAAGCTCTCAAGGATGCTATCCACGATGCCAAACTCGACATCCCCGATGCCCCGCCCGCGTCTGCCGCACTGCTCGCTGAGATCGCCCACCTTTGCGGTGCTGACGACTCGGCGGCCGCTGCGGTTGCCGAAGCTGACGACGATGACGACGTCGGCGGTGCTGCTGCTGTGCCATGATGTGTGCAACATCTGTTGCGCGCCTCCTCGGCGCTCTGACGGCCGCCTGCCGTCCTCAACTACCCTACGCCCCTAGGGCCTATCCTTTCCTTCCCATGCCTGTACGGACTGGTTTTTCAAACCACTCCACCTATCCTGTCGTTTGTCGTACTCCTTGCTTTCGTACTCGTAGTTTGCTTCCGTCTAGGTGCCGGCCTTGTCTTTATGTGTAACGCTGCCTTATCTATTTGCTCATGGAATGTAAGAGGGCTCGGTGATGAATCAAAATGCGTTGATATCCTGAACTTATCAACATTAGACCGCACTATGCACTTCTTCAGGAATCAAAACTAAACGAAATCAGTGATCGGAAATTCCAGTCCTTCCTACCTCGATCCTTAGACCAAAAAATCTCCCTGGCAGCTGACGGCTCGGCTGGTGGCATCATTTCAGCCTTTAACTCCAACCACTTCTCCCTAATCTCGCACACCCATCACAACTTCTCAACGTCTATGCGTCTCTCCTCCCTCGATCACGCCCTGCCCTTCGTCATCACTAATGTCTACGCCCCATCCAGCCGCCCTTTAAAACAAGCCTTCCTCGATGAGCTCAAACAAATCAAAGTGGATGACCACACACCATGGTTAATCGTGGGGGACTTCAACTTAATCAGATTCTCACACGAAAAGAATAACCAAAACTTCCGCCAAAAGGAAGCTGATGCTTTTAACTCCATAATCAATGAACTTGCTCTCATCGAACTCCCCCTCCTCGACCGACAATTCACTTGGTCAAACAAAAGATCCTCCCCAACACTCGAACGACTAAATCGGGCTTTTTTCAACTTAGCTTGGAACAATGATTTTCCAAACACCACATTATCATCACTACCACGCATTACGTCCGACCATGTACCTCTAATCCTCCATATCCAAACTAGCGTTCCCCGTCCCCGCCATTTCAGATTTGAATCCGCATGGGCTCTTAACCCGGCCTGTCACCAGATTGTCCAGAAATGTTGGGCCCCGAACCGCTTCTCGGCTCGATAGCTAACCTCAACTGCTTCTCTATCCAATGCCATCAAATGCACTAGGGCTGCACTCAAAGTCTGGGCCGCCAAACGAACACCGGCCCATCAACGTGAGACCGCGGCAAAACAAATCATCTTCCTCGTCGACCTTAAGGAGGAAACTAGGCCTCTCTCGAATGCAGAAAAAATGCTCAGGCACGTCGTTACTGACACCTTGCTCGCTGCCACTAGAGAAAAAATGGCCTTTTGGAAACAACGGGGTAAGGTTAGAGCTGCCATTGGGGGGGGGGGGGGGGGGGGGGAGGAGGAGAATACTCAGTACTTCCACACTGCCGCCTCCCAGCGTCTCCGAAAAAACACAATCAAATCACTTATAGTTGCTGGGACAGAGTTCCACTCTCACGCTCAAAAAGCAGCTATCCTAAAAGACCACTTCACCGCCATCATCGGGTCACCTCCACACACACATTGGTCCCTCGACCCACAACGATACTACCCCGAAACGGTGCCACAACTGCTTTCCCTACACCACCCTTTTTCCGATGACGAAATAAAAGACGCTTTCCTCCAAATGAACCCACTTGCTAGCCCTGGACCCGACGGTTTCGGCCCGATGTTTTATCGGAAATTCTGGAACATTGTCAAACCTCACATAAATTCCTTCATGGCTGATTTTCAGAACCTCTCCGCACAAACGGAATGTCTAAACAGAGCACACATCATTCTCTTGCCCAAAAAAGACCATGCTAACACACCAGATGCCTACCGCCCAATCTCCCTCCAAAACTGCCCAATAAAAGCTGCAACAAAAATACTCACAAACAGATTAAAACCATTAATCCCACTCCTCGTACATGGAAACCAGACTGGTTTTATCTCGGGCCATTGCATCGCAGAAAACTTTGTCTTTGCTGCGGATATCATCAGCACCTGTCACTCCAGAAAAGCCCCAACTATGGTCATTAAACTTGACTTCAGCAAAGCCTTTGACTCCCTCTCCTGGAAATCCCTCGCGTCCATTCTCAAATGTCGTGACTTCCCGACAAAATTCTGTAACTGGGTTAATGATCTCCTCCACACTGGAAAAACTGCAGTCATGCTAAACGGGATTCCAGGGAACTGGATTTGGTGCAAAAATGGCCTCAGACAAGGCGACTCTATATCGCCCTACCTCTTCATCATTGCCGCCGATCTACTGCAGCAGATGATCAACCGAGACTGCAACCTTCTACATCTTAGTCACCCTCTATTCTCACACTTACCGCCCACAATCTTGCAATACGCCGATGACACCTTAATCATCGCCAAGGCTTCAGCTCTAGCAGCTGCCCAGCTAAAAAAAATTCTTCACAAGTTCGCGTTAGCCACTGGCCTCACTATAAACTACACGAAAACCACCTTTGTACCCATGCACGTCTGCCCTAACGTCGCTGCCGACATTGCCACCCCCAGACAGTGCACAACCTCCACCTTCCCACAAATCTACCTAGGTTTACCCCTAGCACCCACACGCTTGCCTGCTAACGCTTTTCTACCAATCATTGACAGATGTCGAAATTTTCTAACCGGCTGGCAAGCCAAACTCCTCTCTAAGGGCGACAGACTCATCCTCCTGTCTGCTGTACTTGACTCCATCCTCGTCTACTTTATGTCTGTCTTCCTTATCCCGAAGAGCGTTCTAAAAACACTTGACTCGATTCGACGAGTCTTTTTTTGGGCTGCAGAGGAAACTTGCACCGGTGCTCAATGCCTAGTTGCCTGGAAAAATGTTTGTAAACCAAAAAGGTTTGGGGGCTTAGGACTCAAAAACCTCCACCAGCAGAATAAATGTCTCCTAATGAAATTTTCTGTCAAAGCAATGTTACCAAACCAGACACCCTGGCTGGAATGGATTGATCTACAACACCCCAATGCCTTCATCGCCCCACATAATAATCAGTCCTTCCTTTGCCATACCATTAACCACCACCTACCAGCATTACAGACTATCTCCTTTGTAATCACAAACTCGGGCACCTTAACATATTTTTGGTTTGATGTTTGGCTTCACCATGAACCGCTTGTTGCTGCTTTTCCCTACCTTTTCTCGCACACTACATCAACACTTGCTCGTGTGGCTACTGTTTTTAATCATGGTTTAGAATCTATACCGCGGAACTGCCTAACATCTAATGCTACTGCCGAGTTGTGCTCCTTGTTGTCACTTCTACAGGACTTCCAGCCTTCACCGGAACCGGACGACCGCTACCTTAATGGCGGCCTGCGCTTCTCCACAAAGGCGGCTTATGATCTGTCCGTACAGGTTGACAGCTCAGACGCTCACACTATCCCAATATGGTCTTCATGCGTCCCCAATAGAGTGAAGATTTTTGACTGGCTATTATTTCGTGGTCGGCTGAACTGCAAAGTCAATCTCCTTCGCAAGCATATTGTCTCCAACTCAACCTGCCCAAGATGTGGCTCGGATGGTGAATCTACTTCGCACATCTTTATGGACTGCCCGCTCGCGTAGCGAATTTGGCAAAGGATTGGGCTCCGACCACCTCACTGCATAGACGAGCTATGGGACTGCAGCCTGCCTCCCCAAGTTGATGCAGTCATCTGGCACTCCATGCTTCTGATCATTCTGTGGAAAATTTGGTGCTCCAGAAACGCAATGACTTTCAGACAGCAAAACCACCACTGTGTCTTCACCCTCAAGCAAATCATTGAAGAACTCATGCTCTGGACTCACAGGATGAAGAAACCAGCGCAGAAATAGGCCGCCTCTTCTTGGCGTTCCTACCTCTCATCACGTTTACACGTGCTTATGTAATTCTCCTTTGTAATCAGTCAAACGATGAATTGCAAACTTGAGAAATATATTCAGGTGTCGGTGATTTTTCAAAAAAATGTGAGTGGACCTCAACACACATACATGCGCATGCACGGTGTACATGGCAGCAAAAGGCTAGCTAGCTAGCTAATTTTAGTTAGCTGCAAGGTCATTTTTAACGACCTCAATTTTGAGTCAACTTTGACTCTTGTCATCTTGTCCAAAGGCCCGTCAAAAGAAGGAAGAAAAAGGATGGTTTCGAGGTATTATCTCGAGTGAGGTCAAAATTTCCGCTGAACCATTTGGTTATATTCTTATTCCTTTTTTGTTTGGATGTCGTAGCAAGTCAAACATTAAGTTTGAGTTACATTTGTGTCTTTTCACTACGAGACTAATCTTCAATTATGTGTTTTTTTACAACTCATTCATCTGCTTATTTATTCCCTTGTCGACAATAGGAGGTGGAGCTCCAAAGGTCTACATGGTTCATCTTGTCCCTTGTCATCTACTGGAAAAGCATGTGAAAAGAAGAAAGAAGGCGATGGCCATCAGTGACATGTCACCGCCAAGGCATAGAAGTGGTAGACATCATGCACTTCCCAACAACGCAAGTTTCCAAGGCATTATCTTGAGGGAGCTTAATTTTCTCTCTTTACACTACTTTGTCTAGTTCGTAGATGTCGATAACAAGTCATGTCTAAATCCTAGATGTGAACAACAAACCCAAGCCATTCTTTACTTTGTCAGAAAGAGACTACATCCTTTGAAGCAATTAGCTTTGCTCTAAAAGCAACAATTCAGATGTTGTTGGACCACCAGAGCCTAAATTACCAACTAGTTGCTTTATCAAAGTGTGATTGTCATCTTAATCTATTATGAACACATGGCTAATCGACTGATTAAAAGTCCGGACCTCTCAACACATGAAGCATGTTTCAATATCCAACAAAACAAATCAAGATCATACCGAACTAATCCCACATATCCACACATATCAAATGCGCATACGTTTGATTTTTTTTCCTACGACCGGAAAATCTTGTTTAGTATCAACCTGACGTTCAGAGAATGTATGGCATAATGAGATCTCAACTAAGTAAATTAAAGTCCCCTGCGCCACGATTCTGATGGGAATCATATGCACACAGTTGCAAAATACACTTTAGAACTGATTAGTAGGAATTCTAGCTTAGGAAATCAAGCAAAGGTTGGTTCTTTAAAGGGGATAACAACACTTAACCAACACAATTGGGGAAATCAAGGATCTATTGGGAATGCCGAATTCACCTCGACATATATTTGTTTCCCCGACTATTACAAAAGATAATGTTTCTCCTTCTTCAGCTGCTTGCAAGTCCATGAAGGAAATCAGTGTGTTGTTATCTCCTATTCCCCTTCAAGGCCAATCTTCACTTGATTTCCTATGAAAGTATTTATATTGATCAATTCTAAAGCATACCTAGAACTTGATCTGTCATATGGAGTCCCATCTCACGCAAGCTATTTTAATTTACCAGTTAAACTTATGCCGATGATCTCGCTATGTCATAATATATTCCGTGAACCTCAGCTGACGCTAACAAATATTGACGCCCATAGCAATGGTCGCTAGTGAACTGTGAGCGTGCATGTGAAGATTCATTTTTTCTTGAGATCACACTCAAGGTTAAAAAACTAAACAAAATTTGAGTGATATTTTTCTGAATTTTTCACATATTTTAGTGGTGTCCAAAATATCTTTAGCCTCGGTATTTCAAGGCAGATTCAACTTATTTCAAATAAATTTTAATTATGTTAGACTTCACTAGAATTAAGTAAATTTGAAATCTCAGAACCTAAAATAATTTCTGAAATATGCTTGCTAATTCGGTGAGGTCCAAAATTATTTTGTTTCTGGAATTAAAAACCTTAATCACACTTGAGGGATTATTTGCTGGGATCTTGACATGGTTCACGTGTTGCGGGCTCCGGAGATTAATATAGATCGATCGACTTTCCGTGTGTCAGTAACGGATTAATCACTGATTGTTTCACTTGGGTGAAGAATCAACTAGTTTTAGTGAACTCTAAAATAAATGTGGATCAGAAACGCAGATCCACACCGCCATTCACAGTCCTGAGTCCGTGTCATCCTGGCACCTCCTCCTTCTGCAGCGTCACTTCCTCCTCCCTCAGTGTCCCGCTACCCCGACCTCCAACTGCCATCAGCATCGCAGAGGAAATACGTCGATGTGCAGCAGCTGGCATGTGGGGCATGGGTGGTAGAGATAACCGGACGCGAGAGATTCGGATTGGATCATTCCAATAGGCGGTGCAGGGGCACAAGAATACGACATATTTGTTGGTGCGCCTCCACGGCACGGTGGCGGGGTTCTACTTCCCTGACCTCTTGTGAATGTGGCCACGTACTACGTACATACGGAACAACCTCGGAACCAAATCGACCTATAGTTTGCACATGTTGCTCGTCTTGTTTGTTTCATCGATCTATAGTGACATGGAAACAAATTTTCTACCCGGAAAACACACTTGCTGGTTTTTTTTTTTGCTATACACTCCCTCTGTCCGGAATTACTTATTGTGAAAATGGATGAAAATAGATGTATCTATAACTAAAATACGTCTAGATACATCCATTTCCCCGACAAGTATTTCAAAACGGAGGAAGTACACGTTACTATTCACACCTTTTTGGCCTTAATTTTTTATATTTTTGCCATGAAGTAAACGGGGTTTGTTTTCTTTCAAAAGAAAAAAGGATCCTTTGGCTAGGGTTTCTCGTGCCTCCCGCCAGTGCCGCCGTCGGTCTGTCTCATATCTTGTGGTTTTAGGGCCATGGAGGCATTGTGGATCCTGCCCTTGCAGGCAGGAGGGCTATGTTTCTTCATACTCTTTTGAGTTCTGTTAGGGTTTGCGTCCTGCTCAGAGATGCGAGGCGGTGTCGGCTCTCTGAAGATGGAATAAGATTCTCCCCGCCTTGTCCTCGTCCCGCTGATGTTTCCAGCATCACTGGAGGGTGTCTGGAGGTTTATCTCCGGCGGATCTCACGGGATTCGGTTGGCGTTTGTCTTCGATGGATCCATGTGTATCTTGTCTCGCAAAAAAAGAAGTAAATAGGTTTTTCTTTCATGATTTTTTACGATTACAATAAAACGTCAACTTTATTTCAAAAACACTTTCGAATTTTCTGACTTTTTTGTAATTACTAAATTTTCTTTGCATACAGGGTGCGTATACACCCAGGAACCAAACGTCGCCGTTCATGATATGCCTAACCAAACAGGCTAGGGAGGCATCAGATAAAAAAATTCGCACAAAAAAATGTTTTCTCCTTAAAAAAATCTTGCAAAATGATGATTTCCTTGCAAAATTTAGTATAGAAAATTTTCCTGCAAAATGCATATTCCCTTCCAGAAAAATTGTGTGTGATTGCTCCAACTCAACGGGTGTGAGCTCTCCATGTCAATAACCAACGTGTGTGTGAACATTCCAACTCAACGTGTGTCCAAGTGCTCCAAATTCCGTGTGATGTACTGTACATTGCTAAGGCTTTGTTTGGAATGTCGTTTCGTCTCAAATACACCTGTAGAAAAGATACAGATCTCCGTTCATCGTTTTGATTCCGGCTGGAAATCTACTAGTGGCCGGTAAGATACACGTGTAAACTAAGAGCAAAGATAATAGCACAGCCGGCTGCTGGCTATATAGTAATGCCACGTCATCACAACAACTATTTAAAGGAAAAATAATCTGAATTGATCACAACAACTATTTAAAAGAAAAATCTGAATTGATCACAGCAAGTATTTAAAGGAAAAAATCTGAATTGATCACAACAACTATTTAAAGGAAAAATAGTTTATGCAGTCATATATCATACACACTATCATGTGGAAACTGAAAAGTTACACTACACTGCAATCCAAGATTCAGCAAACGAGAAGTCACGTGCTCCTGTACATCAAAGAAAGATCATCTAGCAGAAGAAAGTTTTCTTTTTCTATCATTACTAAGCTACTAAAAATGAACTCTGAAAATAGACAGTAGAGTAGTAGATAGATTTCTGATGTTGTATCATCTAACTAGCATATCATACAAGTGTATCAGCAGCTCTAAGAAATGACACCACGATTCAGAGTTGAGATAAGCAATGGAGAAAATTCATACCATACTTGTGGATCAGAGTAGTCCATATTGCCAGCCATGTACCAAGGTGATGTAGAGCCACCGATGCAGGCAGGCGGTGCCCAACAAGGACCTTGAGCCGTAGGACCCGATTCACTTGGTTGCTGCAGACTAGCCGCCAGAGACTCTTGTGGTCTTGGGGGGATCCAAGTGCTTGTTCTCTGCTTTGAAGGGAAGGCCGATGGGATCCCCGGCGGCGGGGCGGACTTAGGCACCGGCGAGACCAGCAGATGCGCCGGCGGCGGGACCAGGAGATGCGCTGGCGGCGGGGTGAGCAGAGGCGCTGGTGGAGGGGCTTCACGAGGTGCCGGCGCGCGCGTCCGTTTGGACTGCTGACCCATCTCCTTGATGTGCGCCGGCGACAGTTCTAGGGTTCGGGAGAGGTGGCGATTTGGGGAAATTTGGAAGGCTTGATTTGGCGCGAGGAAGCTATTTGGGGCGACGGCACGGGCTGATTTTTGCGCGCGAAGGAGGAAGGAGAAGCGCGGGAGGCGGGAGAGGCGCAGGGGATCGAGAGCGCCGGCTCTAGCGCTCGCCACGGGCTGCAAGCGGGCGCAAAGCTCTCGTATCTTGTGCCGCAGCCCGGCGCTTGACGAAGCGCCCGTTCGCTTCTCTCTCCCTCTTTCTCTCCCCTCCAGATGTGATTTGGCTGACGTGGAAGGGCTTATAGCCAGCTGAGTCAGCCTTATTATACTTGCTCTAAATATGTTTGTATTTGATTACACCGCATCCAAGCGCGGCCTAATTAATATTCGTGACTAGCCATTGGATAGCATAGGGGCAATGAATGGTAGACGAATGGATGGATGATGCAGTGCCATCATGGGGACCAAATGATTACTGTTTCTTTTTGATTGAGTCTTTGGGTTCATCGTCGCAGTGTTTTCATGAAAAAGTCTTTGTGTTTTATGATAATTTGATCCGCAGTCCTAATAAGTCAATCGGTATGGGCGAGGGAAAAGAAGATGAAAACGCACGACGACCTTGCCTGCGCATCTCCACCTCCAGCGTGCCGCCACACCCCCATCCACGCTGCCGCGCACCGACGGCCCCGCCACGCGCCGCCGGAACCGGCCCCCGCCCCTCCGCCGCGCGCCGCCACCGCCCCTCCGCCGTGCGCCGCCCCCACACCTACGGCTTTCCACCACCGGCGACACTCGACGCCGGCGCCGCACCTTCCCCCAACTCCTCTCTCTCCTCCTCCTCTGCCGCCACCGCTCCTCATCAGCCGGCCAACTCCCGGCAGTGCCCCCGGTCGTCTACCCCGTGATGCAGCATGCCCGCGTCTCCACGCACCCTACCACGATGGAGTCCCCCACCATGCGGACTCCCCATCGGTGGATCCCGGCGTCTTACCCAGCGCCCGTGCTCGATGGGGTAGCTACCAACAATGGCAGAGGCGTCTTCCCTGCTCCCCAGCCATGCGGCCAACCTTGTCCTGAGCATCACCCCATCTATCCCTGATATACCTCATCTTTTCAGGCCAATCTTTGCCAATTATATTACTGCAAATCGTGATATGTCAAAGTGGTTTATTTTATTTCAATTTTGAAATAAAATTATAGTTATTTTGTTTTCAACAGGGATTTCAGGAATTGGGAATAAATATTGCAGTTCCGAACACTGATCATAGGATTTTGGGATATACTCCAGCCTGCGTCACCGGCTCACCGCCGGCGGAACTGAGGAGGGGGCGGCTTCTCCATGACGCTGACCAAAGAGGTGATCACCGAGGACTTCGTCGGCATCCGTTGCACGCCCTTGCCATGCCGGTCTAGAACGCTGCCTTACTACCTCTAGAAACAGATTAATTCTAATCATCACAGCCTCACGTGTGCTTCCTGATGCTCAATTCTTTTTGTTGTCAGTTTGTCACTATATTCTGCATCATCTCTGAAACTTTACATCTTCCGGTCTTGCTGCTCTATGTAGGTATATGTATTAAGTTTTGCAAGGTCAGTATTACTGAACAAGGAGGCTCCTCTGGCTATAAATATATAGTTAATGCTTTTTCTGAACAACCATAATCTTTGATATATTTTTTCGGCTTAATTGGTTTGGAAGCAGTGTGCAGAAGAGGAATACAATGTAAGCTTAAGACCAGAGCAGTGGAGCGCAACTTAGTACATCTAATTTACTTGCACGATCACCTTTGAGATTGCTATGTGTCGAGTTGGATCGATTATTAACACATGAACTTCTTGCTTTTAAGCAAACCTAATATGGATTCTGGAGTACAGTGATCACATGCCCTATTATTTCATATGTGTCAAATAGTTTGACCTATGGTGGATACTGTTGATTTCTTTGTCTCTTATCATCAGGCCCACTTTGTTGTGTAATGGTTGATCTTCTTGCCCAGCTCATGCTTTCTGTTCTCCTTTCTCAGTATACAGTGAATATGTAATCTTAAATCATCGTTAGGAAAATTGACAAGGTTCTACATGTTGACTTGCAGGCTTTTTGTTACAAGAGAACCATAACACTTAAAATATTTGAAGAGCTTTGTGAAAATTTGTGGGAGCAGACTACGACTCCAATTAAAGAAGTCCTCACGCAGTCAGGTCAGAAGATTTGTGAAATATATGTTGTAGAGCTGCTGGACTGAGCTAAGGATTGTGCCCATATTGTCCTAATTCCTAAGGTTTCTTAGCATTAGGTGAGACCTCATGAAAATTTCCTAAGGATTGGTGTGGACACGACAGCTCAATCCTTTAATTTTTCCTATTCCTACAATTTAACATTTCCCGTAAGACGAACGAGCCCTTAACTTGGCATTGAGGTCCTGTAATGGCAATACAGGACTGTTGCATCTGTTCACATCTAGCATTGACCATCATTACTTAATTTTTAGTTCTTGTTGTTGGCTGGTAGCCTTTAGTAACAATTTGTATAATTGTGTGCATATTATGTGCGATTTTGTGGCAAGAAAGGTCAGGAATTCTTGTGTGGGTGGAATATGGCCTCCGGAACAATGCACGCCATAAGGTTGTGCGAGTGCGCGGTGCCTTCATCTTCTTCTCTTTGGACTGTGGAGTAATACGAATCAACTCAAATTTCTCTTTGTAGAAAATATGTCTCTTTTTGTTCGATTTGAGTTCATGCTCTCCCAGTTCATAAAATTTAGAATGCGATTTTGGAGAGCTCTCATGTTTATATGGAGACAATTAGTGGCCTTAATCACCCTATGTGTGTAGCAGCCGCTAGCTTCAACATATTGATTTAAGCTGGGCTGCCATGGGCGAGAAGAGATAAGTTGGGCCCAAAAGAAGTTGATTTACGGCCATGTTGACCAACATGATTTTAGATATAGAAAACATACATGGTGGAAAATAAATCAGCAGACTATAGTTGTGCCAACTGTTCTGACATATAGAATGCAAAGTCAAAGCTCATAAAAAACAAGAACACAAAAGCATCATTAAATTGTTCTTTTGACGATTTGTTTGACAAAGTAAGCAGAGGGAATTCACTTATAATTTTCTTTTTGAAAAGTTCAGGATCGCATCCTAGAGAAGGTCAATAAAAATGGTTGCACAAAAAAGAGACACCGAGGGATAAATTAAAAAAATTGCAAGTTGCTGCCAGTGGTGTTTTAATTGCTATGTGTGCATTTTTAGTTTGCTAGAATTTTTGTTTTAGGTTGGTAGAATAAAAAGAAAGGGATTTTCACGGTTTTGTAAAAAAAGCCTTGAAGTTCAAATTTAAAAAATGCACAATGTTTATTAAAAAAAACTATGATTTTTTCATTACAAAAATAAGTAAAACCAAGAAGTCGAAATCAAAAAGGAGGATCAGTTTGATGATTATACAATATTCGGATTTGTCAGAAGTGGTGCATCAAGCAGATTTGTAAAATGAGCCACATTTTACAACTCTCATTAAATTTGATTTCACGTCAAAGTTTTCTCCCGTTGCAACGCACGGGCATTTGTGCTAGTTGAAACCAAAAACCGAGTCAGACCCACCTCCTCCCATTCGTGGCAAAGATATAATATATTACGTAAGTGTTATGAAATTCATTTGTAACTAGACCTTGACTTCAAAATTGGTGTATATATGTTTGGAATGTTTTTTAAACAGTGAAATGGGTTTGGCTCCCAAGGGGCCTGGGTACTGGATGCGACGGCATCCCTCATGGATCGGCTGGGGCGAGTCCAACAAGGAGCACATGTGCAGCAGCCAGGGCGGCGCCCCTGGTCATGCGGCGGCGGTGCTAGCCCCCATGGCTGTCGGGATCCTGTTGATTCCCGGCGATGGTGCACAAGGCGGCGGCCGTGGATCTGGATCCCACCCAGATCCGCTGTCGATTCTTCACATGGAGGGGTCCGGTGAGGGGATGAAGGATCTCCGCCGGAGTACCGGCGGCGGCATACGCCTTCATGGCGAGGCTCCACGCTGTTCCAGCCAGCCGTGAGATCGAGACAACGTAGCTTCCGGTGAAAATCGTGCCTGACTGCGGTCTTGGCGGACGATGGCGACGCCTTTGACATCGTTTCCTTCTTGAGGCACCGTCATTTCAGGTCACATCAACTTGATCGGGATGTTCTGAGGGAAACCATAGATCTGGGTCTATCGGGTCAGACAATACGGCGCCTTCGGTTTTGTTCTCCCTCTTGTGGGCATCGTTTTGGAGCAAGTGTTGGCTGGAGGGGACAAGAGGAGGAGTGGTGTTACATCTACCGCAAGGCCGACGACGGATCTTGACGGCACGGCGCTCCGGTATTTCGGCGACGGGCACGTGTGAATTAATACATGCAGAATGGTGGCATTGTCTCGTGTCCTGCTGGCGTAAACGGTAGGGTTGGAATGGTCGGTGTGTCAGTACCTACTCTGGAGATGAATCAGTGGAAGACGGCGGCGGCCTCTGAGAGTGCGTCGGACTGTTGTGTGTGACCAGACCCGACAATGCGACTTGGTTGGGGCATACGGCTTTAGATGTTAAGTTTTGGTGCGTTGTCTGTTTGGTATTTGGTTGGACAATCGGCACCCTTTCATCAAGTGGATAGGAGTAGCAATAGATGTTGCCAAGATGATGGCTTCAGAGTTACTGATGTATTACTTTGTAAGGACTTTGTGAATAATTAATAAAATGGCTACATGCATCGCCCAAATGCACAGGCCGGCGGTCACCCTCCTTTAACAAAAACACAGTGAAATGGATTTGGTGGTACTACAGTGGAATTAAATAGAGATGTCTATGGAATAAACCTGAAACTATGTGAAATGTCTGTGGAATGATCATGAAATTCATTGAAATGTGAAACTGTTCTAAAACATCACTGGCTGAAGAATGTAACTAGGTGAAATTCATTTTAAATTAACCAAATCATAAATTTATTACTAAAATTACTTAAAATGCATTCGAATTCCACGAATGATGACTGCATTTAAATTAAATTCACTGAAATCTAGAATTACATTTGAAAATTTTCTGAAATAAAAAAGTGAACCTATCTAGAATTTGTTTGAAATTGCATCATAACATGCATGTGAAACATCGGTGAGATTGTGAAAGTCTTAACTAAGTTATTAGATCTTTCTTTTCATTTAAAAAATAATATTGTGAAAATAGAGCTTTGATGGTTTTATAAAGAGTCATTTTACAGTGCATCCGGACGATATGGACCGTCCGTCGGAGCGAATTCGACGGTCCAGATCCGATGCAATACGCTGATGTCACGTGTATTATATCAGACATCGAGGGGCATTTTCGGGAGAAAAAATATTTCGAACTGATCTGATTTTTCCTCCCAAATATTTCGAGGGTATTCTCGGTACGAATTTCAGGGCTATTTTCGGTTTGATTTTTATCCCGTTCGCTAGGGTTTATTCCTCGCCGCCACTACGGTTTTAATCCTCGCCGACAGGATCTAGCCGCTCGTCACAGCCCCTCCCTCCGTCGTCGCCGGCAGGATCTAGCCGCGCGTTGCGGCCCCTCCCTTCCTCCACTCCAATTCCTTCGCGATCTCGCACCACCTTTTCAACGAACACGAGAGGAGGCCCACTGCCCTCCCCGCGGCGGCCGCCGGCGAAGAGTCGGCGCCATCCCACCTCCCAGTCCTCCATGCGGGTGCCTATAGCCACAAGGTTATAGGCAACCTCTTTCCCACACCCCAATTGGTTGTTTGCGTCCTCTACATATCATTTCTCAGCCATGGTTGTAACTTTGATCTGGCCATGCATCTCGTCCGATGGCAAGGTGGTTGGGTATGGATCATGTTCTGCGTGACTAGATGAAGCCGGCCGCCGGCCTCGACGGCCAGCCCCATTCGTCTAGCCTCGACTACATGATCTACGAACGTTCAATCGTTGCATTCAACATGTATTCTTTCAATTTGGCTGATAGGTGAGATTTGGAGATCAATAGAGATGATAAGCTATTAATATTGGAATGTACTATAAACAATTCATAGCTTATGTTGCTCAATATTTATGATGCTCGCTTCTTCTTGTGCAATTGCTGGACTGGGATCAACAGACTTGGCATGTGCTTCATATGAAAAATTAGATTCACATGGGATATCCACCTTTTCAAGATTGCTGTTAAATCTTATTATGATGTTCTAGCCTTGTTAAAGGGAGAGTAATGGTCCTCGCAAAAAGCAGAGAGAAAGGAATGAGCATTCGATTCTTCCATATGTTGCATTTCATTCTTCCGTGTTTAGTTATCTCCAACATTTGTTACATGCACACACTTGACAATGTTAGTACAAGTAGTAACTTTTTCTTTGTTTTGCAGGGCTATGACAGAACATGCTATGTGATTCCCTGAGGTAGGATGGATGTACCATGGCCACACCACTGTGCTCCTCAAGGTGATCGCTTCAATTCAGCGTTGCAGCACCTGCAGAGCCCCCTATGGTACGTGCTTTTACTCTTGTTATCCTATGCTCTATTTTTTGGCTTTGCGGCCTGCCTACGAGACATAGCTGGGATTGCATGTTGAATCATGCAGTATTTCTGACTTCTGTTGTGAGGCTATGCTCATGCTTTCATAAAATTTTCTCTCGTATGAAAATGACATATCATAATCCATTATTCTTCTAGGGTTGCTGAAAGCACAAGTGCTCCCTAGGTGGTTTTGGTAATTAATGACAACATATCTCTTGTTGGACTAACGTTTCTATCTAGTATGTTTCAGATAAGTTCAACAATGGAGTGGCATGGACTAAAGGTTGTGGGAAGTTCTCCAAGATGCTAAGGACAAAGGATTGGCTAAAGCTTAAAGCTCAAGACTCTTCATTTTACATTTTAGTGATCCAAGATCACATTGAGTCCATAAGAAAAGCCAATACTATCAAGGAGGGATGAGGTGTTGCTTAATGAGCCTCTTGCTCAAGTGCTTAATGATATGCTCCAAAATCCTCAGCTACTTTCCCACTTCCACTTATGACCTAAACTCAAAGCCAAACTCGGACCTACCGATTATTTCTATCCGGCGCCACCGAGTTTCACTTGTCATAGCCACTGCCAGAAACCCTAATCAGTTCGGTCTCACCGATGGGATCTCGGTCTCACCGAGATGGGCTTGCAAACTCTCTGTTACCTATTGCAATACTCTCGGTCCCACCGAGATATGCAATCGGCCCCACCGAGTTTGCTTGGCCAACTCTCTGTTTCGCTTATTACCCAAATCGGTCCCACCGAGTTTGAGTAATCGGTCAAACCGAGTTTTGGATTTACCCTAACCCTACCATATCGGTCCTACCGAGTTGCATGTCAGTCCCACCGAAAATCTCTAACGGTCACTAGGTTTACTATTTCGGTCTGACCGAGTTTGTTGATTCGGTCCCACCGAGATTGGTAAATTGTGTGTAACGGTTGGATTTTGTGTGGAGGCTATAAATACCCCTCCACCTCCTCTTCACTCGTGGAGAGAGCCATCAGAACACATCTACACTTCCAACTCATATGTTCTGAGAGAGAACCACCTACTCATGTGTTGAGGCCAAGATATTCCATTCCTACCATATGAATCTTGATCTCTAGCCTTCCCCAAGTTGCTTTCCACTCAAATCTTCTTTCCACCATATCCAAATCCTGTGAGAGAGAGTTGAGTGTTGGGGAGACTATCATTTGAAGCACAAGAGCAAGGAGTTCATCATCAACACACCATTTGTTACTTCTTGGAGAGTGGTGTCTCCTAGATTGGCTAGGTGTCACTTGGGAGCCTCCGACAAGATTGTGGAGTTTAACCAAGGAGTTTGTAAGGGCAAGTAGATCACCTACTTCATGAAGATCTACCGCTAGTGAGGCAAGTCCTTCGTGGGCGATGGCCATGGTGGGATAGACAAGGTTGCTTCTTCGTGGACCCTTCGTGGGTGGAGCCCTCCGTGGACTCGCGCAACCGTTACCCTTTGTGGGTTGAAGTCTCCATCAACGTGGATGTAGGATAGCACCACCTATCTGAACCACGGGAAAAACATCCGTGTCTCCAATTGCGTTTGAATTCTCCAAACCCTTCCCTTTACATTCTTGCAAGTTGCATGCTTTACTTTCCGCTGCCAATATACTCTTTGCATGCTTGCTTGAATTGTGTGATGATTGCTTGACTTGTCCTAAAATAGCCAAAATCTGCCAAGAACTAAAATTGGGAAAAGGTTAAGTTTTTATTTGGTCAAGTAGTCTAATCACCTCCCCTCTAGACATACTTTCGATCCTAGAAGTGGTATCAGAGCTTTGGTCTCCATTGCCTTGGTTTAATCACCATTGGAGGAAGATGGATGTGTCTACTTTAGGGAGTCTTAGACATAGAGTGCCTATTCTTGATGGAGAGTATTTTCATGAGTGGAAAAATGAGATGCTTGTAATTTTCAATCAATATCATTTGAACAAGTATATTGCTAGCCCTTGTGCACCTCATATTGATCCTTTGCATCCTACCCTAGATGAAGATATTGACATGATTCGCAATCTTAGAACTATTGAGCTCATCATTAGAGGATTGCCCAAAAATTTGATTGCTAGTTTGCCTACTCTTAACTGTGCCTATACTATATGGAAATTTCTTGAGGAACGATTTCCCGATCATTCCTTGAAAAATTTGGATGAAATTCTCCATAAATCTATTGCCTTGAGTAAGATGAACTCTAATGATCCTAGTTTTGGTGATTGTCTATTTGAGCTTACCAATCTCAAGCATGCTAAAGGAGATGTTGGAATTATTATATCCGAAGCTATAAGAATTCATAAAAGTGACCACTTTGATGATCATTTATCTAATGAATTACCATCTCTAGGAAATGATGAGTCACAAGATCATGGTGAACATGGATACTATGATGATGATGATGATGATGATAGTGACTTCAATCTTGATGATGCAATGAGACATTTTGGTCTTATGGAAAATCTTCGGGGATATGTGTCAGGAGGAAAGGAATGGGTTCTTGATAGTGGATGTACTGATCATATGACCGGAGATGAAGAGATGTTCCGTGAGCTTGCTGAAAATGATGGCCCTCGAAAATATGTCACCTTTGGTGATAATTCAAAGGGTAAAGTGGTTGGCCTTGGTAAGGTGGCCATCTCACATGATAGTTCCATTCAAAATGTCATGCGCGTTGAATCTCTCAGCTACAACTTACTTTCAGTATCTAGACTTGCTGATTTCGGTTTGAAGGTCCTATTTACTGAGGTAGATTGCCAAGTATTTCGTCGAGACAATCATAAAATGGTCTTTACCGATATGCGTAGAGGTGATCTTTACATTGTCGATTTCTTTAAAAAGGCACAACCTAAAACTTGCTTTATTGCTAAATCCTCAAAAGGTTGGTTGTGGCATAGACGACTAGGTCACGTTGGCATGAGAAACCTTGACAAGCTTATTAAAGGAAATCATATCCTTGGAGTTAACGATGTCATATTTGATAAGGATAGACTTTGCAGTGCTTGTCAAGCAGGTAAACAGGTTGGAGGAAGGCATCCCGTGAAGAACATCATGACCACAAGGAGGCCACTCGAGCTACTTCATATGGATCTTTTTGGTCCCAACGCCTACAAGAGTCTAGGTGGAAATTCTTTTGGTCTAGTTATGGTTGATGATTTTTCAAGATTTACGTGGGTGTTCTTTCTTAATGACAAGTCGCAGGTCTAGAAGATCTTCAAAAACTTCGCTAGGAAGGCCCAAAATCAGTTTGACGTGAAGATCAAGAAGGTTCGGAGTGACAACAGAACGGAGTTCAAGAACGCAAATGTGGACACCTTTCTTGACGAAGAAGGGATTTCACACGAGTTCTCGGCTACGTACACACCTCAACAAAATGGAGTTGTTGAGAGGAAGAACCGGACGCTCATCGAAATGGCAAGAACGATGCTTGATGAATACAAGACGCCGAAGCACTTTTGGGCAGAAGCGGTTGAGACAGCTTGTCATGCAACAAATCGCTTGTATCTTCACAAGCTACTCGGCAAGACGGCATACGAGCTCCTCACCGGTAACAAACCCCAAGTTGGATACTTTCGAGTATTCGGCTCAAAGTGCTACATTCTTGACAAGCATCATCGTTCAAAGTTTGCTCCTAAATCTCATGAAGGTTTTCTACTTGGTTATGGCTCAAACTCTCACACTTACCGTGTTTACAACAATTTCACCCGAAAGGTTGAAGAGACGGTAGATGTGAAGTTTGATGAATCTAATGGCTCGCAAGTAGAGCAATTGCCAATCGATGTAGGAGACAAAGACCCTTCAGAAGCAATCCAAGACTTGTCTATTGGCAAAATTCGTCCAACGGAGGTGAAGGAGAGTACCTCGTCCGTCCAAGTGGAAGCTTCTACTTCACGACAAGGTGAACCAAGAATTGATATGGAAGCATCCACAAGTGGGACACACCAAGATGAAGAAGACAAGGAAATGCATCAAGACGAACATCAACAACCTCCTTCTCCACCACGACAAGAGAACGACAACGTCAACGATGAAGAAGGCCAAGAAGAAGAACAAGATGAAGAAGATGTTCAACGAAGACCCAAGCAAAAGCTCTCACGAGTTTGAGCAAGAATTGCCAAAGATCATCCCGTCGAGAAAATCTTCAATGATATACAAACCGGGAGAATCACTCGCTCAAAAACTCGTTTAGCTAACTTTTGTGAAAACTATTCATTCATCTCTAGCATTGAACCTATGAAGGTTGAAGAAGCATTGGAAGATCCGGATTGGATAAACGCTATGCATGAACAGCTACACAACTTTGAGAGAAACCAAGTTTGGACATTGGTTGAGAAGCCCGACAACAACCACAACATCATTGGTACCAAATGGGTGTTTCGCAACAAGCAAGATGAAGATGGACAAGTGGTTCGCAACAAAGCACGTCTCGTCGCCCAAGGGTACACACAAGTCGAAGGTATGGACTATGGTGAGACATATGCTCCCGTTGCTAGACTTGAGTCCATTCGCATCTTACTTGCCTATGCTAATCACCATAATATCACCTTGTACCAAATGGACATTAAAAGTGCTTTCCTAAATGGTGAAATAGAGGAGGAAGTTTATGTCAAACAACCTCCCGGCTTTATCAATCCTAAGAAACCAAATCATGTTTACAAACTTCACAAAGCTCTTTATGGTCTTAAACAAGCTCCTAGAGCATGGTATAAATGCTTGACCAAGTTCCTTATTGCAAGTGGTTTTGAAATTGGTAAAATTGATTCTACTCTTTTTACTAAAAGGGTTAATGGAGAACTATTTGTATGCCAAATTTATGTTGATGATATCATATTTGGTTCAACTAACCCTCTCTTTAGTGAAAAGTTTGGAAAGCTAATGTCAGAGAAGTTTGAGATGTCTATGATGAGTGAACTCAAATCCTTTCTCGGTTTGCAAATCAAGCAAACTAAGGAAGGTACATTTGTCTGTCAAACAAAGTACACCAAGGACTTATTCAAGAAGTTCAATATGCAAGAAAGCAAAGGTATGCCTACACCCATGCCTACTAGTGGACATCTTGATTTGACCAAAGATGGTGAACCGGTTGATCAAAAGGTTTATCGCTCTATGATTGGTTCTTTGTTATACCTATGTGCTTCACGTCCCGACATTATGCTAAGTGTGTGCATGTGTGCACGTTATCAAGCTGCTCCTAAAGAATGCCATCTTAAGGCCGTGAAAAGGATAGTGAGATACTTAATTCATACACCAAATTTTGGCATTTGGTATCCTAAGAGGTCTTCTTTTGATCTTGTTGGCTATTCCGACTCGGATTATGCCGGAGACAAGGTTGATAGAAAGTCTACTTCGGGTACTTGTCAATTTCTTGGTAGATCTCTTGTGTCTTGGTCTTCCAAGAAACAAAACTCGGTATCCTTATCCACCGCCGAAGCGGAATACATTGCCGCTGGTTCATGTTGTGCTCAATTACTTTGGATGACCCAAACTATTAAAGATTATGGGATCTATGTGAAACATGTTCCACTGCTTTGTGACAATGAAAGTGCTATCAAAATTGGTCATAATCCTGTACAACATTCTCGAACTAAGCATATTGAAGTTCGTCATCATTTCATTCGAGACCATGTTGCTAAGGGTGACATTGATCTTAAGCATGTTCGCACCGATAAGCAATTAGCGGATATATTTACTAAACCTCTTGATGAGAAAGTATTTTGCAGGTTGAGAGGTGAATTGAACATTATTGATGCTTCGAACTTGGAGTAGGAACTCCATTGGATACATGCAAGACATGAGCTTATGACTAATCCATGATATATCTCTTATGATGACTATCTTATGTCTTGGATATATTTTTACCTTGCATGTTGTCTAACCCATGTAGGTGCTTGGTTGAATCTAATTCCATGAGATTGCGACTCAATCACATCTTGAGCAATCTCTACATCACCAATTCTCTACACAATGGTGGTTGAAGACAAGGAAGCACAAAACCATTCAAACATATTCTTTGAAATTTTTTATGTTGAGCTTCATGATTGTCATTTTTGGATACACAAGTGCTCTTCCTTGCAAGAACTAACCCATGTAGGTAGATGAACTCAAACTCCAAGTGGTGCTCCCAACTCTTGATGAGCTACATCAACCTTGAGCACCCACACAAGTTCAACTACATGAGCAAGAACCACACCACCACCCAAGGTATGTTATTCCATCTTAGAGAAGCTTTACTCCAAGACATGAGTCAAAGCAACTCAACAAGATGTGAATACATCAAGATGCTTAAACGAAAAATGGTAACCCCATTTTGAGCTTAAACGATGAGTATGACCTATGATCAAGTGTTCTCACTTGACTCCTAAGTCAATATACTCTAACATAGGTGACTATGTCACCGCCCAACTCTAGATGAAGTTCTCTTGTGTTCTTTTCTGTGTTATTGCATTTGTCTCATGCATGTTTATTTTCTTTCTCTTTTTCAAAAACAAAAAAAAACTTCATCTAGATCTTTCAGTTTCTTCTCTTTTCTTTTTGTTTTTGTTCTGCATTTTCTGCATTCAATTCCTTGCAAATCCTTCAGGTAATTCATTGCAAATCTTTGTGAGATCCTACATGTCTAGTGAGCTGAGGTGACAAGTGTTTTTCTCTGTGTGAACTCGGTTTCACCGACTTGTAATTTTTGGTCCAACCGAATCTTTTCGGTACCACCGAAACATGCCACTCGGTGCCACCGACTTCGCAACAGGAAAAACAGTTTGCCACTTGTTCTATATTTCTTCTGATCCAGCTCTACTCAATGAATTTTGTCCTCTACAAGCATCACAGTTTTATCCATTGCTTTGTGCTGAGTCTCAAGGACCAAACCTATACGACGGATTCCAGAAAGCCCTTCTTGGAAATTGATGTCAAAGGGGGGAGAGAGATCACATCAAAGCTCAAGGGGGAGAGAAAGTCTCAAGGAACAAACCTACAAGAGAGAAAGTATTAAGGGGGAGAAAGAGATTTCCAGGGGGAGAGAATACTCAAGGATCCTAGATGTCCCAGATGCTTGATGTTCAAGAGGAGAGATGTCACATGTCTTTTTGGGGGAAAGACATGTTCATATGTGCTTATTTGCATTAAGTTCTATCCATTTGTATCTTTCAGCTCTGATTTTCTGTTCCCTATCTTCTCCCAATATCCCATGTAAGATTCAGGGGGAGCAAGACACCTAAGGGAAAGAAATCAGTCAAATTCATTGCATATCTTTACTCTTGGGGACATGTTGAATCCAATGTGGTACCTTGTACTCACTCTCTACATGTCATCCCAGTCTTGGTTCTCGTGTGGCTTCTTTGGTTTGCTCTGGCTAGTGGAGGTACCTGTGTTATCTAACCTTGTTTGTGCAGGTTCATTCCATCCTAAGCTAGCTAAAGACTACAAGGTAAGTGTATGCATCAACATGAGTATGAGGAATTCTTGCTTATGTACATGCTGTTTGCAAGAAGGACTCATGAGCATGAAGGTATTTTCCTTGATAATCTTTTGCTCTGATGCATATGGCCAAGATACATGTAACACATTGCCTACTCTGTCATGGTTATGCTCTCACATGCCTCTATATTTCACATTTACATGAGTGCATACATGTAGGGGGAGCCTATGCTTGTTACATGTCCTTCCAAAGCTTTACTTGCTGTTCTTTATATCTTTATCTAAAGCTTTGATGTATGTTGCCATCAATTACCAAAAAGGGGGAGATTGAAAGCACAAGTGCTCCCTAGGTGGTTTTGGTAATTAATGACAACATATCTCTTGTTGGACTAACGTTTCTATCTAGTATGTTTCAGATAAGTTCAACAATGGAGTGGCATGGACTAAAGGTTGTGGGAAGTTCTCCAAGATGCTAAGGACAAAGGATTGACTAAAGCTTAAAGCTCAAGACTCTTCATTTTACATTTTAGTGATCCAAGATCACATTGAGTCCATAAGAAAAGCCAATACTATCAAGGAGGGATGAGGTGTTGCTTAATGAGCCTCTTGCTCAAGTGCTTAATGATATGCTCCAAAATCCTCAGCTACTTTCCCACTTCCACTTATGACCTAAACCCAAAGCCAAACTCGGACCTACCGATTATTTCTATCTGGCGCCACCGAGTTTCACTTGTCATAGCCACTGCCAGAAACCCTAATCAGTTCGGTCTCACCGATGGGATCTCGGTCTCACCGAGATGGGCTTGCAAACTCTCTGTTACCTATTGCAATACTCTCGGTCCCACCGAGATATGCAATCGGCCCCACCGAGTTTGCTTGGCCAACTCTCTGTTTCGCTTATTACCCAAATCGGTCCCACCGAGTTTGAGTAATCGGTCAAACCGAGTTTTGGATTTACCCTAACCCTACCATATCGGTCCTACCGAGTTGCATGTCAGTCCCACCGAAAATATCTAACGGTCACTAGGTTTACTATTTCGGTCTGACCGAGTTTGTTGATTCGGTCCCACCGAGATTGGTAAATTGTGTGTAACGGTTGGATTTTGTGTGGAGGCTATAAATACCCCTCCACCTCCTCTTCACTCGTGGAGAGAGCCATCAGAACACATCTACACTTCCAACTCATATGTTCTGAGAGAGAACCACCTACTCATGTGTTGAGGCCAAGATATTCCATTCCTACCATATGAATCTTGATCTCTAGCCTTCCCCAAGTTGCTTTCCACTCAAATCTTCTTTCCACCATATCCAAATCCTGTGAGAGAGAGTTGAGTGTTGGGGAGACTATCATTTGAAGCACAAGAGCAAGGAGTTCATCATCAACACACCATTTGTTACTTCTTGGAGAGTGGTGTCTCCTAGATTGGCTAGGTGTCACTTGGGAGCCTCCGACAAGATTGTGGAGTTGAACCAAGGAGTTTGTAAGGGCAAGGAGATCGCCTACTTCATGAAGATCTACCGCTAGTGAGGCAAGTCCTTCGTGGGCGATGGCCATGGTGGGATAGATAAGGTTGCTTCTTCGTGGACCCTTCGTGGGTGGAGCCCTCCGTGGACTCGCGCAACCGTTACCCTTCGTGGGTTGAAGTCTCCATCAACGTGGATGTAGGATAGCACCACCTATCTGAACCATGGGAAAAACATCCGTGTCTCCAATTGCGTTTGAATTCTCCAAACCCTTCCCTTTACATTCTTACAAGTTGCATGCTTTACTTTCTGCTGCCAATATACTCTTTGCATGCTTGCTTGAATTGTGTGATGATTGCTTGACTTGTCCTAAAATAGCCAAAATCTGCCAAGAACTAAAATTGGGAAAAGGTTAAGTTTTTATTTGGTCAAGTAGTCTAATCACCCCCCCTCTAGACATACTTTCGATCCTACAGTTGCCCCAGGCACCATTACTGTCACATGGTAGTAAAAAGCAAATATAGATTTCTACGAGATCCTGTAGAGACCAAATTTATTTGAAGCAACATATAGTAACCAATATTATTGAAGTTTTACAACTTGACTCATGTGCAATGGACTAAGAACACGGGTAGGAAACCTTCTTCGGGACTAAAACCCAACCACACCCTACTCCATCGCTTTATGGCCAAGTGTACACTCCACATGTAAGAATGAATCACAATGCTGGACTAACTGCTTGCATCCTCGTCGTCTTCAACCATAGCTGCATCCGATTGCCTAGCATGGTACTGCTTGAACCTACTCCTATATTTCATTTTTGTTGTAGGGTGAATTGACAAGCACAACAGGTAGCTCTCTTCTGAATTTGTCGATGTAGGCCTGCATGCGAGGATATGTTAGTATCATTCCATATGTTTCAGAAAATGACAGAATTTTAGGTGTTACTTTACGTACTTCGTCATATTACAACCTCAGTTTTACTCCCATAAATAATTCGATGTTCTTCAGCATGTACAGTGCACAACAAGAACTGCAACATTTTATGTTGTTAGATCAGCATTTCAGATATTAACAATGTAAAACAAAAACAAAAGCTAATATTGTTGACTGACGTCTCATCGGATTTTGGCACATTAATATTCTGTACTAGCCATTGCGTCACGTTAATGTCTTCCCATGCATTGCTTTCAATCCCATTGACTCGCATCGTTGCTCTCAGATGTGCTTCCATCCCACGTACCTGCAAGCCCAATGGGATGAGAAGTTGCCTACTACTAATACTTACATACGATGTTAAATCCTTTCTTATAATTAAATATGTTGAAATTCTCACCACGATATTTACTTCTCTGGGTATCATACAGTGGAAAAGTGAATCAAGAACCTGAATCTCCTTCCTTCTGGGGTTTACGACCACAAGGAACCAGTGGGTGTTTAAACTATCCGTAGGTAGGAAAACCTGGAGTGCACAGATAATTAGATCAACGTGCATAGTAATAAAAAAATATGTTCTACGTCATCTTAAAATACCATATCATGTTTCAGGTAGGTGGTGCCATGTGTTGTTCCAGGAATGCCTGCCAAAGCGTCCTCGTAGCACTCCTCTATCCTACCATCTCTTTCGAGCTTAGCGACGCTGGCCACCCTCTCAATGTAAACTAGTTGGCCGTCCCTTGTGTCAATTGGCTGATCATGACGCATGAGCTGGATCGCAGCATCAACCACCTACAACAATAATCAAGTTAATTGTATTGTACAAAAATGAAACTTCATAAACTAATTTGTGAAATACTATCTTACTTCGTCACCCAACCATACGCCATCCTCAGATTCATCTTTATGGGTGAGGCATTGCAAATGCTTTGATAGCACGACAATGTCATCAACTAAGACCATTTGTTTTTCACGATTTGTAGTGTTGATCAGTGACGCCACGAAATCCTGTCGAACCACGTCTAGCTGGTCCCTCTGGGTTTCAGGAACTTCTGACCTCCTTTTTAAGTTGCTAGAGCCGATTTTCCTCTTTTTACTGTTCGTGTCCTCGGAATCATTTGTACATTCTGATGGAGTCTTGTTTTTCCTTTTTTTCTCAGTGTCGTATGAAGCATACTCGCCATTCTTAAATAATTGCAATACCACCCTTTTCTTTTCGCCCCCATGATTTGGTGGCGTCGATTCAACCACACTTACTTGTTGATGCTTTTGAAAGGATTCATCATGGCTGTCATCATCTATGAAGGCACGGGGCTCTTCAGGATCTCGCGATCCCGTAGCCTTCACAGAGTGCTGCTTACTCCGTCTATTGAACGGATTCTGTCAGACGAAATAAACCGCGTGTTAGCCTCTAGCAGATTCTTGCTCAATTATAGGTAAAATGTGCATCACCTAGAAATCTTCAAGGCTTGTGGTGGCTTTGGAATGCATTTGCTTATCAAAACTAGGAGCTCCCTGGATATCATCCACCTCTTCCAAAAGCTTATGAACACTACTGAGCCTGTTTGATTTTTGCAGCAGCTCTTTCGAATGCTTCATCCTGTACGTGGAAGATCAAATGTTATTTCTGAAACGACAATGATTGTTTCATAATTAAGTTAACATGCGTACGTCAAAATCTTCATCAAGGTTCTTCATGGGGGCTCCATGTCATCATTTTTTATTCCCTGCTTACAATCGTGCTTAGCAGCGACCTCCGTGACATCCTTTTGTTTCCCCTGGTCAGAAGCCTGCTCAGCATTCTCAACAGAGGCCTCCATTGGGTGTGAAGGTGCCCCGAGGTCAGATAGATGTATGTCCTCCACTTCTGGAAATATTCCATCGTGTTTTTCTTTAAAAAATACATGTTAGTCTGGGGTGTTTTGATAGTAAACTAAATTAGAAAAAAACTTGTACACGTAAATTTCCAATTATATATACTAATCTCATAATTCTAGGCTTACCTTCAATTCTTTGATGAGGTCCTCCGTGAGCTTGCCCTTTGTACGGGTACGCCTAAGGCACTCATCCATTTTATTTTCAAGGGTGCACATCCTATGGTTTTGTTCTGTACCGGACTCCCGCACGAGGGAGGCAACTTCTTGCAAATCAGTCAATACACGTCCGACGAGTACCTTAATCTGAGACTTTGAAACAGTTAGAATCATATAACTTCATACTAGTTGGAATGTTACAACATATATTTGTGCCTGATGTAACTCATTTATCTGAGCGCCAGTCTTCGGTTTGGCCAGCGTACCATCTCGTGCTGGAATGAAAGGCCTCATCAGGTCCTCAACATACTGCAGTTTAGTGTCGTTAGTATGATTTAGAAAATATATATGTTACATAATCCAAGCAATGTTTTGACATTTTACCTCTCCAACTCCTAGATAATTATTCTGGATTATATTGTCAACCTTTTTTTGCCTTCTCCTCGCTCCAGTTCTGGATCAACGGCCTTAACCTTGATTCATACGAGATGCTAGAGTCCAATTGGTGCACTCTGAACTTCTCATAGTGCCATGTCTGCATGACAACAAAAGCAGTTTACAAACATTCCCGTACATTATGTAATGTATGTTAGGTAACTGATAATGGTACTACTACGAATTACCTGCAATAGTGGTAGATTCCCCTCCAGAATTGCCTCACCATTTACAAAATTGTTCACGCTATCCATAAGATAGTCAAGCGTTAGCTGTCCAAGATTTGTGCCCTTTATCGTCTCAACGTTTCTAACAATCTCAATATATTTGTTATCCACATACTCCTCTTTTGTTCGGCATACATATTTGCCTATGGTTTACAAGACAAATGGCCTGACAAAATTTTGTGTGCTGTCGACTTTCATCTTGGCTAGCAATCCTTTGAAAGTTATTTTGGTGTCATTACGGTCTTTCAGTTTCTTCCACAACTCCATATTATCATCAAGATTTGAAGGGACGTGCTTCTTCCCATGGCAGGGCATGCCTGTTATATGCGCTACATCTTCTAGTGTGATCCTACATGGTCTCTCATTGATGATAAAGGCATCCTGCTCTACATCATATGAATTAGCGATGGCCAGGCAGAGTACACGTCTAATTTTGATGCTAGGTGTCTTGAGAAGTCCACCCAGTCCTATCAACTGGATGTGCATCATTTGCTGCGTGTTTAATCCGTTTATGAACTCCTCATATGGCGGCAAAGAAGCATCCTGAGTTCAATGGTTGTGCAAGTGTGATTAGATTCAACATGGTATACAATTTAAACACTCATACAGACGAATACAGCTTATATATACCAACATAAAAATTGTGCTCTACGCTACTGCATGAGGTACAAGTATGCTTAGTTCCATGTATGTACAAATACAATCATGTGATTCAGCTTGGTTATGTTTGAACGGTCATCTAAGGTAATCTCCATTGCAAGGCACTTATCTGAAATAAAATAAAGATTGGAAAATAAAAAACTATCCAACCGTGGTCTCCTCAACTCTAGGCGCTAATCATGGTCAGTAGTATGGAATTAAAACATGGGCCATCGATGCCTTCCATAACTCATGCGGAAGGAAAAAAAAGAAGGCAAGCGCCCGCTGCACTAATTGGCATCGACAAGACCAGACGCTAAGATTTAGCTTGGAATTAATAAATGAACTGCCAATCTGGTAGGAAACAAATCCTAGCGCCCTCCCCTAACGCCCCCCAACTTAATTTGTTTAAAAACATGCTGAGTTACATGAATATGCAAACAACGAGTGGGGTCACGGCAAGAGATCATGGGAGGAAGATCGTGGCACGAAAAATAGCAGCGGCTGAGATCGTGGGGAGTTACCAGAGGATTCATGTTTGGCTCCGTCGTTCGGTCTTGCTGGATTCCTGGGTTGCTCTATCCTTCTGTCTTGCTAGTTTGGGCCGCACAGAAGGACAAACTATGATCTACGAGGTTTCAAAGGATACCTATTTATAGGGATCGTAACAACCCGGGCATATATCTACGTATAGATTTCTTTGGTTGGAGGAAATCAAGGGAGGGGATCCACCTAGTTGAATATTAGGGGGGGGGGGGCGTGGAGAGTTTAGCAAAGGTAAGTTATGGCTTAAAAAACCAAGGTAAGTTGCGTAACAACACGTAGGTCTCCTGAGAATCACGATCATCAAAAAGATACCGTTCCCGTTTCTTTGAAAATCAGCCAAAAGAACTGGACCGCTTTTATTATTGCTTATAAGTAGTTCATTGTACCTCTTTTAGGATGAAAACTGGTTCTAAAGTCAACTAAGATTGAGTCTTCACACATGAAGTATTTTACTCTCTTGTGAAGCTATTTTATTGCCCATCCGATTTTGCATGCTCATGCTCATACCTTTTTTCCTCGTATATGTGAGACCAAATTTTGTTAATAATACTGAATCATGTCTGGTGCTGCTCAGGATGGCACGACACCATGGTTTTCACTTCGGTGAGATTTCGATGAAATAACTGAACTTCATTTATTTCAGCACTCACTGCAATATTTGCCTTTCAACCAAAATATTTCAGCCTCACTGAATTTCGGCCAAAATATTTCAGCACTCGCTGAAATTTTTCTGAAACTTCTAACTAGCGATGTAAAAAGAATTCTGAAACTTCTAACTAGCGACGTTACAAAAATTCTGAAACTTTTAACTAGGGATGTAATTGTTCTAAATATTGTCCAGACTCCGACGACACTTCAATATAAATTTAAGAATTCATTTAAACTTCATAAGCTTCAAAAGTTCTGGTTGTAAAAAGCAAATATATGTTTCAGCGTCTCCCATGCAGACCAAATTCATTTCAAGAATAGTATTTGGAACTAGTACTATGAAATATTACAACTTGATTAATCCGCACTGGACTATGAACATGGCTAGAAAACCTTCTTCGGGACTAAAACCAAACCAAACCACACCCTGCTCTACCGCTTCATAACCAAGTGTACACTCCAGATCTAAGAATCAACCACTGCTGTACTAACTGCTTGCATCTTCATGATCTTCAATCTGATAGGCTAGCATTGTACGTCTTCAGCCTTTTCATGGACTTCAATTTGTTGTAGGGAGAATTAATAAGGACAATAGGCAGCTCTCGTCTATAATTGTCAATGTATGCCTGCATGGGAGGATATGTTAGTATCGTTCCATATGTTTACAAAATTGACAGAATTTTAGGTGTTACTCTACGTACTTGGTCATAACGCATCGTAAGATCTTCTCCCGTAAAGAATTTGATGTTCTTCAGCATGTAGAGTGCACAAGAAGAACTACAACAATTAATTCTATTAGCACCATTTCATGTATTAACAATGAAAAACATATTTAGAATCTAATACTGTTGACTGACTTGTCATCTTGTCTTGGCACAGGAACATGTTTTACTATCCATTGGGTCACGTTAATGTCTTGCCATGCATGGCTTTGTGGTCCATTGATTCACAGCGATGCTCTCAGATGTGCTTCCACCCCACGTATCTGCCAAAGTCCATGGTATGAGAAGTTGCTCATGGTTCAAGGTTAGGTATGATGCTAAATGCTGTGTTATATTGAAAGACGTTTAAAATCTCACCACGTGAACCACTTGTGTTACTACGTAGCTGAAAAGTGAATCAAGAATCTGAATCTCCCTCCTTCTGGGGTTTATGACCACAAGGAACCAGTGGGTGTCCGCCATGTTCGTAGGTAGAAAAACCTGGACAACAAAGATGATTACATCAACATGCATAATGATTACAAAAATAAATGTGTTTATGTCATGGTTAGATGGTACCAGATCATGTCTGAGGTAGTTGTCTCCTTTTGTTGTTCCATGACTGCCTGCCAAAGCGGCCTCGTGGCAGTTCTCTACCTTACCATCTCTTTCGAGCATAGCGACGCCGTCCACCCTCTCAATGTAAACCAATTAAAACAAAATTCAAGTTAATTGTACTGTGCAAAAGAAAACTGATAAAATAATTTGGCAAATATCTTACTTCGTCACCCAACCATTTGTCATCTAAAACTCCATCTGTCATGGTGAGGCATTGCAAATGCTTCTATAGCAGAACAATGTCATCAATTACCATCAATTGTTCATCAAGATCTGAGGTGTTGACAATTTCGGCCACGTAATTCTGTCAAAACTTGTCAAGGTCGGTCTCCAGCCTCGAAGCACCTATGTCTGTATCTTTAAAAATGCTTGCATGGTTTTTCCTCTTTGTATTCTTTGTGTCTTTGGAATCATTGGTAGACTCCGATGGAGTCCTGTTTTTCTTTCTCTTCTTATCAGTATCGTACAGAACATAATCTTCATTGCACAATAATGAAGATGCCACTCTTTTCTGGATGCTCGTACGAGTTGGTAGCATGGAATCAACCACACTATCTTCTCGCTGCTTTGCTAAAGAATCATCATAGTTGTCCTCATCAACTGGGAAGACATGGGTCTCTTCCGGCTCCCTTATTGCCTTAGCCTTGGCAGACCGGTGTTTGCTTTTGGTACCTGCCTCTCCCCCACCTCAATACTGACATCTTCATCATCTTGATCTCTTCTTTCTTCAGTCTTTCGCACATTCTCATTGTGCCTCAAATTCAGAGGATCATGTGATTCGAAATAAAGCACTTGTTAGCTTGCAATCTGCGCAAAATAAAAAAACAAAACCAGTTAACTGTAAAATGTGCATCACCAGGAAAGCTTCAAGGCTTGTGGTGGCTTTGGAATCCTTTCGTGAATCCAAACTCGGAGCACCCTGCGAAGCATCCACCTCTTTATAAAGCTGTGAAACATTCTTGAGACTCTCCTTGCAGGCTGCAGCAACAACTCTGTCTTCTTCATCCTGAACGTGGAAGATTATATGTTAGCTACGAATCTGCATTAACTTAAAAACAAAATCAGTTAGATGTGAAATGCGTATCACCATGAAAGCTTCAAGGCTTGTGGTGGTTTTTGAATGCTTTCGCGATTGCAAACTAGGAGCAGGCTGCAAATCTTCAGCTACGTTCTTCATGGGGGCATCCATGTTATCTTTTTGTATTCCCTTAGCAGAAATGCCTTTGGCAATGACCTTCGTGTCTTTTTTGTTTTTGCTGGTGAGTAGTATTCTCTCCTGTGACCTCCATTGGGTCCGCAGGTACTCCCAGGTCAGATAGCTGTATGTCCTCTACTCCTGGGCGATCAACATCAAATATTCCATAGCGGTGGTTCTTTAAAAAATGTGTTAGTGTGGAGAGTATTGATAGTAAAAATATTTATAGAAACTCATAATGGTATACTTACATTGAATTCTGTGATGAGGTCGTCCGTGTGTCTGCCGTTCGCAAGTGTACGCCTAAGGCACTCGTCCATTTTTTTTCAAGGGTGCTCATCCTATCAAAATGTTGTGCACTGGCTTCCCGCGCAATGGAGGCAACTTGTTTCAAATCATCCAATACACGGCCCATGAGTGCCTTATCCTGCAAATTACAAGCAGTTAGAAGCATATGACTTCGACTGTACTTGCAAAGTTACAATATATATTTGTGCCTGATGTTCATCATTTACCTGACCGTCGGTCTTTGGTTTGACCGGCGTCCCAACTGGTGGCGGATTGAAAGGCCGCAGCAGGTCATCGACATACTGTATGTTAGTGTCGTTAGTATCATTCAAAACATATGGTAGATAATCCAGGCACACAGTACTAACACTTTACCTCTCCAACCCCTATATAATTTTTGTTGATTATGTTGTCAACCTTCTGTGCCTTCTCGTCACTCCAGTTTTGGATCAGCGGCCTTAACCTTGATGCATATGAGATGGTAGAGTCCAATTGGTGCACCTTCCACTTCTCGTAGTACCACGTCTGCATTACAACAAAAACAACTTAAATTTTTTTCCATAAAATTAAATGTATTGTATGTTAATAATGATTGTATTACTTGCAGCAGTGGTAGGTTGCCCTCTAGATTTGCTCCACCATTTACAAATTTCCTGATGCTAGTCATAAGATGGTCAAGTGTAAGCTGTCCAAAATTGGTGCTCTTTATTGTCTCAACGTTTCTAACAATCCCAAGGTATCCGTTGTCCACATACTGCTGCGTTGTCGGGCATACATATTTGCCTATGGTGTGCAAGACAAATGGCCTGACAAAATTAGGTGTGATGTCGCCTTTCATCTTGGCTAGCAATCCTTTCAAAGTTACTTTTGTGTCATTGGGGTCTTTTAGTTCCTTCCACAACTCCAAAGTATCGTTGTGATTTGAAGAGACGTTATTGTTCCCCATGCAGGGCAGGCCTGTTATATGCTCCACATCTTTTAGTGTGATCCTACATGGTCTCCCATTAATTATAAAGGCATCCTGCTCTGCATCATATGAATAAGCGATGGCCTGGCACAGTAGACGTCTCATTCTCATGCCAGGAGTCTTGAGAAGTTCACCCAGTCCAATCAACTTGATGTACATCAGTTGCTGTGCGTTTAATTCTTTTATGAACTTCTCGTATTGTAGCAATGAAGCAACCTGAGTTCCCTGAATGTACAAATAGTGTGATTAGATTCTATATGGTATTCATTTAAACACGCATAGAACCGACTAGATCTAATCTATGCCAATATCAAAATTGTGCTCTACAGTACTGCATGAAATTATAGAGCTTCTAGGCCATATATTGAACACCAGACATAGAAAAACAAGCTATCTTTGTCAGCAAATTGACTGATAATAGTATAGATTTTTAGTAGAAAGAGCAGACTTTGGTCTATGTACACTACTAAAGTTTCAGGCGTCACGCTTACGAAAATAATTGCATACATGATCACAAGATCAATAGTTTATAGATAATCACCATATTAGGAATGTAACATGTGATCCTACTGTCCACCTTTCTCTTCAGTTTTCTACTTCCTTTCTCTTCAACCTAAAATTTAATATAGTACATACATTTGATGTTCTCAATGCCAAATAAGTGAGGTGTGCAACTTACGTACAAAACTACTTTGTATTCTGTCTACTGCGTATTTGATTAGGCATTTAGGAGTACTATGATTATTTTGTTGATTCTATTGCTGGTTTTAAACAAAGTTGAATGCAGACTTGGGATTGCATGCAGACTTGGGAAGGAGGGTGTATACAGAATACAAGGATCTTGATCCTTACCGGAGGATTCTCTCGATGGCGACCGGCTCCATTGCCGTTTGCTTTCATCTTTTGATTCGCCGGCTTCTCCGACGTGCCCTTCTCTTTCGCCGGCTTCTCTGACGTTCCCTTCTCTTTAATCTCAGGATTCTCCGACGCAGGCTTTGAAGATGACAGCTCCGTCGGCTTCACCGACCTGGGAGCTACTTTGGGCGGCGTGGGGTGGTAATTCGGTGTAGTCATGGAAGGCTAGGTATGGGAGGCATGGGGCGGGAGGCGTGGTGTGACGCCCGGATAATTAGACTACCTTAATCCCCTGCTAGTGATGCCACGTCACCTCGATTACTATTGATAATCTCGCGTTAGTTCAAAACCGATTCAAATTCAAACCGAATTAAAAGCAAACATTAAAAGTTTTCAAAACTTTAAAACTAAAATGTTCAAGTTGTAGAAAATAAATCATAAAAAATATTGATGCAGAAACCACATTTTGATAAAATATTTAGATGCAATAAATTAATTAAAACAGGGGCTAAACAATTACTTAAATGCTTTTAAAAAGATAAACTATTACAAACCATTTTATTTTGAAGAGCTAAATTAATAGTGGCAATGGCACAATTTGTAACATTAAATTAGGTGCCACTTTTGTATTTTATCAAAACTAAAATAAATAGCAAATATAATAAATCGAAAAGGATAAATAAAAAGAAAACATAGAAAAAGGAAAGAAAGAAAACCCCGGGCCTTCCCCCCTCCCCTTCGGCCGTTTGGCCCAACTGGGCATCCAGCCCACCAGCCCACAGGCCCAGCCGCCCCCATCACTCCCTTATCCCCTCTTCCCCCAAACCCTAATCCAACCAACCCACACTCCTCCCCCACGTCTCTCTCCCCGATCCAGATCAGGATCGGGGGAACGAACCCACGTCGCCCCCGATGCCAGCGCCACCCGGATTGACACCATGCCGGCGCCCCTCGCCGGATCGCTCCCCCGACGCCAATGCCGCCTCTCCATCGCCTGCAGCACAGGCGCCCGCCCCCTCGACCCGAGCTAAATCGGGGGCTCGACCCCGCGGCGCCCCGAGCCTCGGCGCTGCTCCCCGCCGCCGTCATCGCCTCGCCTCCTCACCTCTCCCTCGCGCTACTCCGGCCACCCCGAGCCTCCCCGAGCACGCTGCCAAAACCCCTACGGCCCCCGTGAGCTCTCCCTCTCCTCCTCTCTCTCGCGCGTGCACACGCTCACCGTGCTTGACCGCGCGCGCCGTCGCCGCGCTGCTCACCCGCCTCCGCCGCGCATCGTCCTCGCGCTGGTTGCCCCGTCGCCGCGCCTCTCGCCCGCCTGTTGCCGCACACGCGCACCCGAGCCCCGCCTCGCCCCTATCGCTGCCAAGCGAGGCCAGCATCGCCTCGCCCTCTCTGCTCGCCCGCGCGCGTCCGCGCTTGCCGCTGCCGCGGCCATGCCGCGCCCGCGCCCTGGCCTCTCCTCCTGCTGTCTGCTGCTGCTCTGCACCGGCAGCCCCACGCGGCCCCACTCGCCCTCGCTCCATCGCCGCAGCCCGCCCCGGCCTCCTCTGCCGTGCGGCCGCGCGCTCACCGCACCCGCGCTCGGTTCGGACGACCGCCCCCCCGCTCGTGCCCCTCGCCCCATGGGCCCGCTCCGCCCTGCCGCCCGCATCCCCCTGCTGCAGCTGCGCCGCACCACCGCGCCCGTGGCCGCGCCGCCCGGGCCTCGAATTCGTCGCCGGCGACCTCGCCTCGCACCGGGCGGGTTGCACCCCAGCGCCTGGATGCGCCCCGCCCGGGCGCCCGTTGCGCCAGATCGGCTGCGCCCTGTGCCTGCTAAGGCCAGGGGCCAATGACATGTGGGGCCCACGGCCCAGAACGTTTAATTAAAAAAAGTTAAAATTAATTAAAAAATAATAAAAAAGTAATATTAGTTAATTAATTAATTCAGTAAATTAATTAATTAATTAATTAACTTAATTAGTTAACCTAATTAATTCTGTTAACTAACTATTAAACCTAATTAACCTGCAAATTAATCTAACTAAATAGCTAGTTAGTTAGTTAGATAATGACAGTGGGACCCATGCGTCAGTTTGACCAAGTCAACTGACTGTTGACTGCTGACATCACCCTGATGTCATGCTGACATCATAATGGCATTTCCTAATTAAATTAATTCTGATAATTCTAAAAATAAATTAAAACTTTGAAAAATAATATAAAATAAACCGTAGCTTGGATGGAAAAACTTTGTACATGAAAGTTGCTCAGAACGACGAGACGAACCCGAATACGCAGCCCATTCGTCCGCCACGCATCCCGAGCATAGAGAACACACAACTTTCCCCCTCCGGCTCCTCTGCCCGAAAACGCGAAACACCGGGGATACTTCCCCGGATGTTTCCCCCCTTCACCGGTACCACCTCGTACCGCGTTAGGGCACAACTAGCATCATGCTTTGCCATGTCATGCATCGTCATGCATTTGTTTGCATTATATTTATTGTTTCTTCCCCCTCTTCTCTCGCTAGACACCGAGATCGACGTCGCTGCTACCCAGTACGACTACGGTGTTGACGACCCCTCTCTCTTGCCAGAGCAACCAGGCAAGCCCCCCCTTGATCACCAGATATCGCCTACTCTACCCTCTATACTGCTTGCATTAGAGTAGTGTAGCATGTTACTGCTTCCGTTAATCCTATCCTGATGCATAGCCTGTCCTTGCTACTACTGTTGTTACCTTTACCTGCAATCCTAATGCTTAGTATAGGATGCTAGTTTATCATCAGTGGCCCTACATTCTTATCCGTCTGCCATGCTATACTATCGGGCCGTCATCACTCGGGAGGTGATCGCGGGTATATACTTATACATATATACATGCTATACAGGTGGTGACTAAAGTCGGGTCGGCTCATAGGAGTACCCGCGAGTGATTCCGATGTTGGGGGCTGAAGGGGAAGGTGGCTCCATCCCGGTAGAGGTGGGCCTGAGTTCCCGAAGGCCCCCAATTGTTACTTTGTGGCGGAGCGACAGGGCAGGTTGAGACCACCTAGGAGAGAGGTGGGCCTGGCCCTGGTCGTCGTCCGTGGTTATTTCAAAATAACACGCTTAACGAGATCTTGGTATTTGATCCGAGTCTGGCTACTGGCCTATACGCACTAACCATCTACGCGGGGACAGTTATGGGCACTCGACGCCGTGGTATCAGCCGAAGCCTTCGTGACGTCAGCGATTGAGCGGCGCATGCCGGATTGGAACATAAGCCTGCTCTTGTAATACGGGGGCTAGTTCTGCTTCCGGCCGCCCTCGCAACATGCAGGTGTGCAATGGGCGATGGGCCCAGACCCCTGCGCCATAGGATTTAGACCGGCATGCTGACCTCTCTGTTGTGCCAAGGTAGGGCTGCGACGTGTTGATCTTCTGAGGCTGGGCATGACCCAGAAAAGTGTGTCCGGCCAAATGGGATCGAGCGTGTTGGGTTATCTGGCGCACCCCTGCAGGGAAGTTAATCTATTCGAATAGCCGTGATCTTCGATAACAGGACGACTTGGAGTTGTACCTTGACCTTATGACAACTAGAACCAAATACTTAATAAAACACACCCTTCCAAGTGCCAGATACAACCGGTGATCGCTCTCTCACAGGGCAATGAGGGGAGGATCATCGGTTAGGATTATGCTATGCGATGCTACTTGGTGAACTTACCATCTACTCTCTTCTTCTGCTGCAAGATGGAGGTGGCCAGAAGCGTAGTCTTCGATAGGACTAGCTATCCCCCTCTTATTCCGGCTTTCTGCAGTTCAGTCCACATATGATATCCTTATTCCATTTGATACCAATGCATACATATGTAGTGTAGCTCCTTGCTTGCGAGTACTTTGGATGAGTACTCACGGTTGCTTTGCTCCCTCTTTTCCCCCTTTCTATACTCGATTGCTGCGACCAGACGTTGGAGCCCAGGAGCCAGACGCCACTGTCAACGACGACTACTACTACTACTTGGGAGGTGCCTACTACTACGTGCAGCCCGCTGACGACGACCAGGAGTAGTTAGGAGGATCCCAGGAAGGAGGCCTGCGCCTCTTTCGATCTGTATCCCAGTTTGTACTAGCCTTCTTAAGGCAAACTTGTTTAACTTATGTCTGTACTCAGATATTGTTGCTTCCGCTGACTCGTCTATGATCGAGCTCTTGTATTCGAGCCTTCGAGGCCCCTGGCTTGTAATATGATGCTTGTATGACTTATTTTTATTTGTAGAGTTGTGTTGTGATATCTTCCCGTGAGTCCCTGATCTTGATCTTACACGTTTGCGTGGTAGATTAGTGTACGGTCAAATTGGGGGTGTCACAAGTTGGTATCAGAGCAGACTGCCTGTAGGAATCCCCCTTCCACACTCCTTGGCCAAAGTCGAGTCTAGACATTGCAAAACTTTTTACTTATATGGCTGTGTGTCTTACGGGCACACGTCGCCATTGGGTGGTAGTAGGATATTTTATTCCTCAACCTATACTCTGGGACTCTGACATCTCTTCTATTCGGGTCAAACGATTTTACTAACTCTGACTCTAGGTTCTCGATAATACTTTCTCCCGGTGAGCCCCTTATTATAGATGATCGTCTGCTGCACCAGAAGAATCCGAAGGTACTCTCCGATGTTCTCTTGAGACTTTATGGCGTCGCTTTTGCAATTCCCTTCCATCGATAAACCCCTGTGGATAACCACATATACTCGCCTTTCATACGATGCTTCCCAGCTGATCTTGTTATTACGAGATACCTCAAAATTCTCTTTGTTGTTCCGAGAATCCTTTGAGCTTACTGCCTTGCTGTTCTCTGTCACCTGAATACCCCTATAGATAATTCTTGCACTTATCGAGTATCCGCTCATTCCCAGTTGTTCATGTGTTTCGACAAAGACTTCAAAATATCATTCGATCTTCCGAAAATCCCGAGCAGCCTATTGCTCTTGAAATTCTCGCTTGCTTGAATTATGGTTAATCCCATAAGTTTCATAATCTCATTGTCCTTCCTTGTCTTTATCATTTTAAGTCCGTTGATTCAATATGTCGAGGATGCCCGCATTCCTCAGTCGAATCCTAGGATTCATCCTTCCGGCTCAGACATCATTTGGATATGAGTTGGTTCTTGACCAATCAATGCCTTGATCGTTTGTGCTTCTAAGTCTATTGAGCTTATTCATTTTCGATCAGAACGATTGCTTCTGATCCCTTGATTTGGAAATCATAAAATTTCCTTGCATTGAGCTTTGAGTTAGTTAGTTGTTTCTATTAGCTGATCCCCTTGCATTCTTTCTTCTTCTGGTAGAGTACCGATACTCACATCAGCTCCGTTGTGGATTGTCAGATCCATTGTTGGATTTCATCCGACATTGCCCTTAATATTCAATAACCTTGTGAGCCTTTCCACCAGTATATAATGCCTTTTGTAAATTGTATCCTCTGCCTTGTCAACCATGCTCTACTTTCGAGCTTGTGTTATTTACTCCTGAAGTTGGTGATATATGTTCCTAAGATACCCGATGGTTTGAACTAATGCCTTCCCTAATCTTTGCAAACCCGGAAGATTTCACGGGTCATACTTATCTGGTATTGCACCAGGTAAAACTTTCAACAACTAATGTCATTTTCAAAATACGAGAGGTGAATGAAAGGTTATGCATTGAAGAAGTGGGAGTCGACCTTGAACTTTGTGTTCATGCCCATGGACACGATGTAGATCTTATCATTAAAGCTTCTCTTAAATTAATTTTTCCCTTGGTATAAGTTTTTATATCTGTGATCCGGCCTTTTGCAATCGGTTTCGACCATATGTTCTTCTTTGACCCCATTTCACGGGCAAGTTTAAGCACTTGTCTTCTGTGGATCAACACACCAATCCAACCTTTACTTTGATCTTCCGTCGAGTATTACACCATGGTACCTCAATAATATCAAGTACTACATAACCTCTTATGAGTTCCTCATCAAGTACTACATTCTCACTGATTCCAAATTTTTCACGGGCACTCAAAAACCGATAACTGAATCAAGTCCGCACTACGGTTCAACAACTTTTGGTAATATTCTTTACTTACGAGTTTGTACCCGATCACATCCTTCCTACCCTATTTTGTCTATAGCATTACTGTGATGATTTTAACTGTGCTACCTAGTCCTTATTCCCAGAGCACAACTTTCAACGATGAGCTAAGCTTACGTCGATCTTCCTCATCATACCACTTCGCCTTAAACAACAAGCTTGGTTTTGAGTTTGTGTCATACCCTTGGGTTCAATAACCTTTCGCTTCATCATTCCTGTGGCTTGATGTCATCACCGACCGATTACATCTTCATGAAATCTCTCAATGATTGTGTCGTGACCATCATCGACATTCCGAGCTCTTCCAGGATGTCAATTGAGTTCATTATGAGAAATACCATCCTTGCCCTCGATGATTTGTGTTATCATCGACCACTTTATTGACTTCCCTCCAACACAAACTTATTCGTGTTTTGTATTATACTTTGAGATCCTTGCTATCCAGCAATTATCCTTCTTTACCTTGGAATATTACCATCTTTTATGTCAAGTATGTTGTGAGAATTTCACCACCTCTTATGAATTATTGATGCAAGTGATGCTTCTCTCCATCACCATTCTTTTCATGGCCCCCGTGTTCCAACCGGAATACCGACAAATGGATTGTGATGTGAAAAATTCAACACTTCTAGCAACCCTATTGCTTGTAAGTTAATGAACGATAGATACATTCTTTGTGTATTGGATATTGAATCACCCTTCTATCATTGATCTTGCTATCTAAGCCCATACTTCGGGTGCACCGTTAAACCAATGTTTAAATTGTGTATGTTTTGCGCGAGTATACATCATTATATCATTTGATCCGACAAATGTTATCTCCTTGTTCACATATTTGTGGAAATCCATCTTTTTGGATACCTCGTTGAATTATTGCTGGGTCCATCAGCCACCTCCACATCCTCTCCTTGGCTTAATGATGAATTCCTTTGTGTATCTAGAGTCTTACCTTTGCTCGAAGACCTTGTCGATGCTATCTCAAAGCATGTTTGTGGTACTCCGATTTTCAATAAGAACATTTGAAGCACAATGCTAAAATTTCTTTATTAATTACCCCAAACATCGTTGTATGGGTAATGTCATGATACTCTCTCCCCTTTCCTAAAGGGTTTTGTACGTTGTATCCTGTCATAGATATCATGCTCTGCTTGTCCTTGGGAAGTATATACCACTGAATGTGTTTAAACACATTTTCCTTTCCATTGTTCTGTTTAACCTGATGATCACATTTTCCTTTCCATTGGTTTGTTTGACCTTTCTGGTGATCATTATGATCTAAGCAATATTAATTCCCTGCTTATGTTAACACCTCCGTGTACAATTCTGTCAGTAAGACCCTATTGCTTTTGTTGATGGCATTCTGGTAACCACCGATGGACGAGAACCTTGCCTATTGGACCGCCTCGTTCAACAAGTAGGAAAATGGTTCTCTTCGTCCCCTGCCCTTGGTACCGACGCTGTTGCCGACATAACCGACAGGTTATGGTCTGACCTACATGATTATCATAACCGTGCAAGATGACACCACCCTTTCTGTCTTTAACCCACATGGTGGGCCCATAACCCACAGGCCCTAGGATCGAAACCTGACTCTCCTGTACACCCTGTTGCCAAAGATATTCCTCGCGCTTGACTTGATATGTAATTCACGAGTCATCTTCCTAGTGATCTACTCTGGTATCAGGCGCAATACTTATTCTCGTGCCCTGAAACTCTTTCACCTTCTAATTGGGCATCGAATGATTGCCTATCCGCTTGATACTTCTTACTATACCTTCTTGCTTGGCTCTCGATGTGTTTTATTTGACCAACTCGAGAGATACCCCTGTGTTCATTCATGGGATAACCCCCGATGGTTAACCCTTATAGCATTCTATCATTGTCGAACTGCCCCTTACCTATTTGTAAGTGCGAGACAGACCTTGAAGAAAGGATGCGACTTCGTCAAGATGACCTGAAGTAGAGAAATGAAGACATCAACGACAGGGATCAACTTCTTCGCGAAGAGCAAGCCAGGATGAGAAGACCCGCTAGATTTGTAACCAAAACCTTTCCCCCTTTCACTACCTCTAAAATCTCGGGACGAGATTTCTTGTAGTGGCGGAGAATTGTGACGCCCGGATAATTAGACTACCTTAATCCCCTGCTAGTGATTCCACGTCACCTCGATTACTGTTGATAATCTCGCGTTAGTTCAAAACCGATTCAAATTCAAACCAAATTAAAAGCAAACATTAAAAGTTTTGAAAACTTTAAAACTAAAATGTTCAAGTTGTAGAAAATAAATCATAAATAATATTGATGCAGAAACCACATTTTGATAAAATATTTAGATGCAAGAAATTAATTAAAATAGGGGCTAAACAATTACTTAAATGCTTTTAAAAAGATTAAACTATTACAAACCATTTTATTTTGAAGAGCTAAATTAATAGTGGCAAAGGCACAATTTGTAACACTAAATTAGGTGCCACTTTGTAATTTATAAAAACTAAAATAAATAGCAACTATAATAAATCGAAAAGGATAAATAAAAAGAAAATAGAGAAAAAGGAAAGAAAGAAAACCCTGGGCCTTCCCCCCTCCCCTTCGGCCGTTTGGCCCAACTGGGCATCCAGCCCACCAGCCCACAGGCCCAGCCGCCCCCCATCACTCCCTTATCCCCTCTCCCCCGAAACCCTAATCCAACCACCCCACACTCCTCCCCCACATCTCTCTCCCCGATCCAGATCAGGATCGGGGGAACGAACCAACGTCGCCCCCGACGCCAGCGCCTCCCGGATCGACACCACGCCGGCGCCCCTCGTCGGATCGCTCCCCCGACGCTAACGCCGCCTCTCCGTCGCCTGCAGCACAGGCGCCTGCCCCCTCGACCCGAGCTAAATCGGGGGCTCGACCCCGCGGCACCCCAAGCCTCGGCGCTGCTCCCCACCGCCGTCATCGCCTCGCCTCCTCACCTCTCCCTCGCGCTACTCCGGCCACCCCGAGCCTCCCCGAGCACGCTGTCAAAACCCCTACGGCCCTTGTGAGCTCTCCCTCTCCTCCTCTCTCCCGCGCGTGCACACACTCGCCGTGCTTGACCGCGCGCGCCGTCGCCGCGCTGCTCGCACGCCTCCCCCGCGCGTCGTCCTCGCGCTGGTTGCCCCGTCGCCGCGCCTCTCGCCCGCCTATTGCCGCACACGCGCACCCGAGCCCCGCCTCGCCCCTATCGCTGCCAAGCGAGGCCAGCGTCGCCTCGCCCTCCCTGCTCGCCCGCGCGCGTCCGTGCTTTCCGCTGTCGCGGCCATGCCGCGCCCGCGCCCTAGCCTCTCCTCCTGCTGTCTGCTGCTGCTCTGCACCGGCAGCCCCACGCGGCCCCACTCGCCCTCGCTACATCGCCGCGGCCTGCCCCGGCCTCCTCTGCCGTGCGCCCGCGCGCTCACCGCACCCGCGCTCGGTTCGGACGACCGCCCCCCGCTCGTGCCCCTCGCCCCACGGCCCCACTCCGCCCTGCCTCCCGCATCCCCCTGCTGCAGCTGCGCCGCACCACCGTGCCCGTGGCCGCGCTGCCCGGGCCTCGAATCCGTCGCCGGCGACCTCGCCTCGCACCGGGCGGGTTGCACCCCAGCGCCTGGATGCGCCCCGCCCGGGCACCCGTTGCGCCAGATCGGGCTGCGCCCTGTGCCTGCTAAGGCCAGGGGCCAATGAGATGTGGGGCCCACGGTCCAGAACATTTAATTAAAAAAAGAAGTTAAAATCAATTACAAAATAATAATAAAAAAGTAATATTAATTAATTAATTCATGAAATAAAATAATAAATTAATTAATTAACTCAATTAGTTAACTTAATTAATTCTGTTAACTAACTATTAAACCTAATTAACCTGCAAATTAATCTAACTAAACAGTTAGTTAGTTAGTTAGACAATGACAGTGGGACCCATGCGTCAGTTTGACCAAGTCAACTGACTGTTGACTGCTGACATCACCCTGATGTCGTGCTGAAATCATAATGGCATTTCCTAATTAAATTAATTCTAAAAATAAATTAAAACTTTGAAAAATAATATAAAATAAACGTAGCTCAGATGGAAAAACTTTGTACATGAAAGTTGCTCAGAAGGACGAGGCGAACCCGGATTCGTAGCCCGTTCGTCCGCCACGCATCCCTAGCATAGCGAACACGCAACTTCCCCCCTCCGGCTCCTCTGCCCGAAAATGCGAAACACCGGGGATACTTTCCCGGATGTTTCCCCCCTTCACCGGTACCACCTCGTACCGTGTAAGGGCACAACTAGCATCATGCTTTGCCATGTCATGCATCGTCATGGATTTGTTTGCATTATATTTATTGTTTCTTCCCCCTCTTCTCTCGCTAGACACCGAGACCGACGCCGCTGCTACCCAGTACGACTACGGTGTTGACGACCCCTCTCTCTTGCCAGAGCAACCAGGCAAGCCCCCCCCTTGATCACCAGATATCGCCTACTCTACCATCTATACTGATTGCATTAGAGTAGTGTAGCATGTTACTGCTTTCCGTTAATCCTATCCTGATGCATAGCCTGTCGTTGCTACTACTGTTGTTACCTTTACCTGCAATCCTAATGCTTAGTATAGGATGCTAGTTTATCATCAGTGGCCCTACATTCTTGTCCGTCTGCCATGCTATACTATCGGGCCGTGATCACTCGGGAGGTGATCGCGGGTATATACTTATACATATATACATGCTATACAGGTGGTGACTAAAGTCGGGTCGGCTCGTAGGAGTACCCGTGAGTGATTCCGATGTTGGGGGATGAAGGGGAAGGTGGCTCCATCCCGGTAGAGGTGGGCCTGAGTTCCCGAAGGCCCCCGACTGTTTCTTTGTGGCGGAGCGACAGGGTAGGTTGAGAACACCTAGGAGAGAGGTGGGCCTGGCCCTGGTCGGCGTCCGTGGTTATTTCAAAATAACATGCTTAACGAGATCTTGATATTTGATCCGAGTCTGGCTACTGGCCTATACGCACTAACCGTCTACGCGGGGACAGTTATGGGCACTCGACGTCGTGGTATCAGCCGAAGCCTTCGTGACGTCAGTGACTGAGCGGTGCGCGCCGGATTGGAACGTAAGCCTGCTCTTGTATTAAGGGGGCTAGTTCTGCTTCCGGCCGCCCTCGCAACATGCATGTGTGCAATGGGCGATGGGCCCAGACCCCTGCGCCATAGGATTTAGACCAGCGTGCTGACCTCTCTGTTGTGCCAAGGTAGGGCTGCGACGTGTTGATCTTCCGAGGCCGGGCATGACCCAGAAAAGTGTGTCCGGCCAAATGGGATCGAGCGTGTTGGGTTATGTGGTGCACCCCTGCAGGGAAGTTAATCTATTCAAATAGCCGTGATCTTCGGTAACAGGACGACTTGGAGTTGTACCTTGACCTTATGACAACTAGAATCGGATACTTAATAAAACACACCCTTCCAAGTGCCAGATACAACCGATGATCGCTCTCTCACAGGACAACGAGGGGAGGATCATCGGTTAGGATTATGCTATGCGATGTTACTTGGTGAACATACCATCTACTCTCTTCTTCTGCTACAAGATGGAGGTGGCCAGAAGCGTAGTCTTCGATAGGACTAGCTATCCCCCTCTTATTCCGGCTTTCTGCAGTTCAGTCCACATATGATATCCTTATTCCATTTGATACCAATGCATACATATGTAGTGTAGCTCCTTGCTTGCGAGTACTTTGGATGAGTACTCACGGTTGCTTTGCTCCCTCTTTTCCCCCTTTCTATACTCGATTGCTGCGACCAGACGTTGGAGCCCAGGAGCCAGACGCCACCGTCAATGATGACTACTACTACTCGGGAGGTGCCTACTACTACGTGCAGCCCGCTGACGACGACCAGGAGTAGTTAGGAGGATCCCAGGCAGGAGGCCTGCGCCTCTTTCGATCTGTATCCCAGTTTGTGCTAGCCTTCTTAAGGCAAACTTGTTTAACTTATGTCTGTACTTAGATATTGTTGCTTCCGCTGACTCGTCTATGATCGAGCTCTTGTATTCGAGCCTTCGAGGCCCCTGGCTTGTAATATGATGCTTTTATGACTTAGTTTTATTTGTAGAGTTGTGTTGTGATATCTTCCCGTGAGTCCCTGATCTTGATCGTACACGTTTGCGTGTATGATTAGTGTACGGTCAAATCGGGGGCGTCACACGTGGGGTGGAAGTATACGATCTATGCCGTGAAAAGCTTCGTATTTATAGCGGATTCTCTAACAACCGATCACAAGGAAATATTGGGAATTTGGGATCTCAGGAAGAGGTAGTTTTAGATCACGTAATGTTTATTTATAGGGGATTCTCTAACAACCGACCACAAGGAAATATTGGGAATTTGGGATCTCACGAAGAGGTAGTTTTAGATCACGTAATGTTTTTTAGCTAGTTTTTTTATTTTGAGAATTTTTTAGCAAGTTTAGATTAGTAATCTCAACCGTGAAGCGTTTGGGCTTCTTGTGCTTTCTTATACGAGCCTATGGGATGAGCCCATTTTAAATGTGAACATGAGAAAGGAAGCAAGGATTCCAACAGGCACGACGAGCCCCGTCCCAATTATTTAGGACGAGCATGCGCGAGGGAGCTTCGTCCTCACTGCCATGACTCTCTAAGAACGGTTCTTCTGCCTCTGCGTCCTCTCCATTCCCTCTTCCTCTGCGTCGCCCACTCTCCCAACAATCTGGCTTCTGGAACGGTGAGTTCTCCTTCCTGTCAATTTTGTTACTAGTTCTCCAGTAGCAGCACATACGATGGCCTTCTTCTTGTCAATTTCTTGTTCTCCTACTTCTTTATTTTGTGCGCACAGATTCATCTGCCTGCAACATGTAGTCCGTTGCCTTATGAGAATTTTGCACACAGATTCATCTGCATGCAACATCTAGTCCATTGTCTTGTCAATTTCTTGTTTTTCTCCTGCTTCTTTAGTTTGTACACATAGTTTCATCTGCATGGGCGATGAACAATTCATAGATACATGTTTATTCTTGATTGTTGATGTAGTTGTTTAGATAAATATTTCAAGAGTGTAAATTTTGATTGTTAATTTGCATATACTCCCTCTGCAAGGAAATATAACAATTTTGGTTCACTGATTTAGTGATTTCTTTACACTTGTTTAGTTTAAATTGTTCATGCACTTGTTTACATAAACTTTCAATAGCGCCAGAATTCCTATACTATCTGCCGTCATATTCATCTCGGCTTATTGTTATCATGTTATTGTCATGCTTCATGTCTTATACTGGTTTCATCAATTACAGTCCTTCGGCATGGCGTTCGCGAATGATTATGCTGCTAGGGCAGATGGAAATACTGAAATTTGTGTGAAGTACACGAACAAGGCTAGCTGTGTTGAGTACTGCATTGGCAGATTCAAATACTGGCTGCGGAATGACGACTAGAAGATAGTTGCACTGGATGTGGAGTACACCTGGCCTCGTGGCCCGACACAGATGGCGGCCGTGGTCTAGTTATGCGTTGGCATCTACGTCCTCGTGTACCACATAAGTGTTGCTGATGAGCGCTGCGGCCTGCTTGCCTCCTTCCTGCTCGACGAGGAGTACACCTTTGTTGGGGTGGACATCAACAATGACAAGAAAAAACTCAAGCATGTTGGTCTGGTGGTACAAAACTTTGTGGATATCCAGAATATGTGGAGAGTGCCCGATCCAGTGACGATTAAGCCAAAGTATGGCTTGGCTGACTACGCTGGTTCCATCATCCACCACAACTACAACAAGATGAAGGACGCTCTCACAGAAGATGACCACCATATATGGGCAGAAGCGCCCTTGCCCTTTAAGAACATCTATTATGCTTCCATGGACGCGTATGCCACCTACGACGTATACAGGCGGTTGGTGAATTTCCAAAAGGGGTTTGAGAGTCAGCGCCAGCATCTCGCCAAACCATCTAGGCGGTCAAAGAAGTCCGGAAGGAAGAATGAATCAACCTAAAATGTTTCTTCTATTTATCTAGCTGATAGTCTATAAACTTTATTATACTGCTAGTAAGTCGTAAGTTCAAATTTCCTGCAAGTTGAATCATCCTTTATTCTAGCTGTCTTGCCTAATTTGATCCACGTTCACGAGATATTATACTTAAGACATTTATTTTGTTTCGGTTTTGCTAGCTATGATACAGAATGCGATAGCCATTTTTACCAAAAGATTATTTCAGATTTATAATGAATACTGTTCTCAACTGGGTTTGAATAGAGAAATTTTATTTTTTTAATTGCATAGAGAAAGTTCATTTTTTTAATCAAAAGAAGGGCCGCCCCCTCTGATTTTCCATTAACAGAAACCTCATGGTCTTTCAAGCCCCTGATACAAACAACAACTAGAAACTAAAGTAATCAACTAGCAGCACAAATCATACATGGTAGCAAGCCCAGCTAGACTTAACATGAAGCTCCAAAAAATAAAACTATGGCAGAGATGCGCACGCGACACCGCAGTACCCTGTGACTCCACACTTGCGATGAACTGTACAATTCACCTGCTACATGCTCTAGCATGTGCTTATAGACCATCATCACCTCTTTGCTCCCAACATCAGCACCTCTTTGTTTACCACCTTCATCTGCAATATAGACCATCCCATGATCCACAAGCAAATTAGCTAAACAAGAATCATAAGATCACTATACCATTTGTTTGTAATCTCACATTATTCCTGCATTGCCAAAGAGTCAAGAACACAACTAATGCCCTTCCCGCATCTCCTACGCAAACACTCATAGGTAGTTCTACCATATTAACTCCATGATTTAAAATATTAGTAAAACCCCCTTAACGATTCCATTTGCATTACCACCGTTCATGATTATAGCCAGGGAAACAACAGCCAATAAAGCAACCACCTGTGAAAGACCTATTTTGAGTCCTGAATAGGGCCGAATCCTAGCATTTACTCTAACTGCAACATGTCCTCCTCTCATATTCATCATCACCCAAGACATAATGAAGACGCAACCCCATAGATGCATAACTGCTACCAAAATAGTTTTCGCACTATACCTAGTGTAAAGGACACTCTTGCGTTGTCGTGCTACATTTGTGGCTCCTCGGTTAGCATGTTCATAACCACCTCGATCTGAAGATCTTCACAGGTGGTGGTCTTGAAACCGAAAAGAACGACTTTATGAACCTTAAGCTCTTCACTGTCAACAAAATCACTCCATCCTTGGCTGAAGATGACGCGGCCATCATCACACTTGTGGTACTTGACCGGCATGAAAATGTCCTTGCACAGCCGAATGCCAGCAAGCCCATCTCCCGGTATCTCCCCATCTCCTGGGGTCTTCAGGGCATCGACAACTTTCATCGGTAATCTCTGTATGCACCGTCATAGGAAGAAAAATTATCAAATATGTGAAGGAGCAGTAAACAAAAGGATCTCTAGCTACATATACATATATTACATAAGGATCTTCAGTTATGGGAAACAAAAGTATATGCAAAAACACACATCAGTGTATTCACTGGTTTCAGCTACAATAGCATATCATTAAACTTTCTCTCCATGAAAAAACAATGAATATTGCATACAAACTAGAAAATACTAGTACACCAAAAACATACCATCGTCTTTCCTGCTATGTTCGACTTGGTGAAGCGGTGGACAAAAAATGCACCTATATAACCTTTCTTCGTCGCCAAAAGGTCATGTAGGTTACGCTCCTCTTGCTTCATAACATTAATTCCCTTCGTTATGACAGCTAATTCTAGAGGATCTTTACGCTCTTCGTTTTGATCGCATGTCCTTGGCAGGTTGCAGCAGTACACCATAGGAATGTCTTCACTCAAATCGAAGGAGACAAGGTTGTCTTCTTGCAGGTCGAAGTATTCAACAAACCTGCGCCAGTTTTCACCACAGATGATCGCCCTTGAATTCCCTTTGTACACGTCAAAATCATACATGCGGCTCCCTCTCGCTTGAAAAACCAATGAACTATCTGGGATGGCGCTGAACTGGTGCCTTGCGTAGCATGGCACGATCTGTAGATGTAGAATTTAATTGCTATTTATTTCCTACATATTGTTAATCTTCAAAGTAGAGGGGAACAAGCACAATACAAGTAAAAATTGACATGATTATTTATACCAGAGCTGAAGTGTCCCCATCTAGCCTGATGGTAAATGTCAACCCATCTTCATTGGGCCTGTTGCAGTCCTGTCGACAGGTTATGCACACCACCTGTGTAAACAAAATAAAATGAAGAAAGGCAAAGGATGAGAATTTAAGAAAAGGGCTTATGCATGTAAACACACTAGGCAACAATCATACAGTATAATCAGCGAAGGTACTGCATCAGTAATCAACAATCATACACTTGAACTGAGCGGGTGGCTCGCCCTCCACTCCTCATAACCCCGCAACGCAGCGCGTGCCCTCCACACCACAACTTGTTCAGACATGTCCTTCTCTTCATCCTCGACCGGCAGCATGGGCTCACCCCGAGCGTCAACGCGCGGCATTGGCCCCTCCTCCTCTACAGCACAACTGAGGTAGTGTCTGAGACTGAGCAGTAATCTCTGAGAAAAGTCCTACGAAAACTTAAATCCTACTACTGCTGTTACTCGGCCCACCCGAATGTACACACACACACACCTTCAACATACAACCCATCTACATACATCCGCATCCAACAATATGTTCCTTGAAAAAGAAAAGAAAATATGTTCTAGACGGACGAAGGATCGTCAGGGTAACCAACTCAATTAGCCACTTGTCTGTCATGTTGGAGAAAATGAACTTACTTCACTTTTTCCTAGTACTACATAACCACACAAAATAAAGACTAAAATAATTCCTGAAAACTCTGATATATTGTACGCCCTCACATTTATAATCTTTAAAATATGAACTAATTTGGGCAACATAATTAAGAGTTTATTATTATTTCCCTACAAAGATACAAATATTTGGATCAAAATTTCATATTCTGCAAAAAAACCCTGCAGTAAATATTATTCTAAGAAATGTTTAGTTGACTTGCAATCTAGGACTACAGGTTAATGGCTGCCTTACTAAACCCAACCTAATTTCGGCTTAAAAAGGAATTTAATCCACTAGCCCATCTTATAAGTTTTGAGCCCACCCTCTGGGGTCTTCCTAGATTCGCCACTGCACAAGGCCAATATTTTTTAAAGTTTTTAAAGGACTGTTTGCTAAAATTTGCTGCTATTGTGTTACGCATCTGCACTTGTTCATTGTTATGAAAACCCTGGAATACCGAAACCCTAGAAAAAAATACCCAGCTAGCCACTGATGTAGAAAACTTCCTTCAATCTCTGCATCGCCTTCCACCTAACCTCTGATTTAAAAATCCTAACTATCTAATCTCTGACTTTGAAAACCATATCCAACTCCCGAAACGGTAACACAACAAGGAACAAAGAAGCCAGAGATTACAAGTTAGGGTTTCTCACTTCACCTAGTCACCGGTAGTTGCTAGGTGCTTGCTGGCGGCCTCCCAATCTCACTTCGCGCTCTTTTGCTCCAACCGTCGAGAGCGGCCAGGCAAGTAGGCGGCGGGGTCGCGACGGGGTGGTTTGTGGGGAGGGTGGGGGTGAGGGGGCGGGGGTGTGTGGGCGATGGGGGTGATGACACGGACCCTATCCGTGTCAAGCACAGAAAATAACGGCCTGTGGGTCCAGTTCGTAAAGAAACAACCAAACAGGCCCACAGGCCACTTACCAATCACAAAGTAAAACCCTATGTTACTAATAAAAAAACACAAAGCAAAATCCTTTTGTCTAAAAAACAAAAACAAAGGAAAATCGTAAAAAAGAGGGAAATCCTTTTTGGGTGAGTTCAACATGAACGTGATGGTGAGAAGCTCAAGGAGGAGTTTTGTGCATTTACAACACCTTTGTTTTAGAGAAAAAATGCACCTTACAATGTGAAATTATAAAATCATTATTAATAAGTGCTGAAAATTCCTTATTTATAAAAATGTTTCTTTCCAGAAAAAACGAACTTCAATAATGGGGGCAGGTAATTGCGTCGCCTTTCTCACCCCCCCCTCGCATATTCGGGCCATTTACCACATTTCTATGGTTGTAACCTCGAATATTCAAGATCTTATGCGGCCACCATGAAATCATAGCAGGGAATGGGATGAGTGCCCCATGTTAAGCTCTTTGGTCCATATATGTGCAATATGCTACCAACGGGAGGCGTGGCCTCGAAGCCGTTCTCTACGGCTATGATGCCCGTCTGCTGTCGTCATAATCAATGCAAATTCCTAAGGGGCTAAAAATTCACCGGACCGGGTGTGGTGTCATCGTACAACCCCGAGAGGGTGTGGTAAAGCATCGAGAGCAGCATGCATTGGCCCTCACATAGGCTGTGTGCAAACGGGACCATATTGCCTGTCGGATCAAGCCATCGAGAGAGAATGCGTCCGACCTGTGAAAGGAGTGCGGGGCCCGTTCCTTAATTTGCCTCAAATCTCGATGCCATGTGATGTTATACCTAGTAACCAAGGCATGTCTCGTGCATCTCACTCAACTGGACCCACAACATGCATGCACACATGTCCACGTATGAGTCTAAATGGCGGGGATGCATGGTTCGGGGACTGGCGTAAGTGGTGTGAGTCCAGTTTGGATCTAGCTACCAAGAGGTAATGCATGAGTCTAAACGTCTACCAAGAGGATGCATGTCCATGTATTAGTCTAAACATCTACGTGATGCTCCACACATGGGTCTAGATGGCGGGTCTGCATGTGCTTTGGATATAGCTACCAAGAAGTAACGCGTCCGATTTGTGTCTAGGCGGCGCTTCACGGGGCCTGGCGTGGTCTCGTCGTATGACCCATGAAGGGTGTGGTCAAACACCGAGAGCGGCACGCATAAGCCCTAACGCGGGCTATGTGGAAGGCATGCCATATCGCATGCTGGATCTAGCCAATGGAGGGAACGAGTTCGGCATGCAGACGGAGTGTGGGGCCCGTTCCTTCATTTCCCTAAAAATTCGTTGCCGCTTCATGTGGGCCCTATCCAAAAAGGCCCTTCCAGTGCATCACACACAGCTGGATTCACACCATGCATGCACACTTGCCACGTAGACACCCACCGTAAACCTTTAGCCAAGCTGACCCACACCATCCATCCACCCTTGACCCCACCTCGGTTCGTTGGATCTCCGACGAGTCCCTTCCCTCAGTATGCCAAGCATGTTAAAACAACACACGACTACACGTCTTGCACACCAAGATTGGCGCATCATGCACTAGTGCCAACAAACATGTCCAGCTGAGCATCTTTGCCCATTATCTGGATTGAGGCGGCTAGCGGTGCATATTGTCGGCCCGGTTGCCTAGCAGTGCATGCTATGGGTAGACATGAATCACATCACATCAGATCAAGATTCCCCTCTCTTGTACTAGACGTCGGAGCAGCACACATGCATGGTAGAAGAATCTGCGTGGTTGATGTGGGAGCTTGGATGAGACGCCATGGGGTAGGTGCATGCTGAAATTCAAGATTTAGGAATTGATAACAAAATGAAAACGACAATTCAATTGTTTTGCAGGTGTACAACATGTATTAAGGAAAATGTGGAATATGACACGTTTGCATGCATTTTGGCAACAAGTGCACTTTTGGAGGGGAAAAAATAGGTATCCCCCATCCCTCCCACGATTCTTGTTCCATGTATTGCGCCACAAATATTGGACGAAAAAAGAAAAATGTATTTTCCCCTCAAAAAACGACTTGGGAAGAAAATCTGAAGTAACCATAGTTAGCTACTCCGTGGAGGTTGTCCCCCGTGGGGAGATTCGATCTACCTCTCCTTGATTTTAGGGGGAGTTCAACGTGAACATGATGGTGAGAGGCTGAAGAAGGAGTTTTGTGCGTTTAAAACAACCTTTGTTTTAGAACTTTATAATAATAAATGAAAGAGAATATGTGAAAAACAAAAAAGAAAAAGAATATGCATACATGATGGGCCAGCCCAATCATCTATAGGGATGCGTGGTCCATCACGCGAGTGAGGTTCACCTGGGACAACCCAACAAAATTTGGCCCAACGCTGAGACGCACCGGGCGCAACTGACGGGTGGTGGGAGTTTAGTCCCACCTCGCCAAGCGAGACGCGCACGCACCTACTTATATACGCGGCTGAGAGACCAATTGCATGAGCCTCTCTCACTGAAACAACACATTCCCTATCCACTTCTGTGTATGCCCTGTGGGGCCTACTAGCAGGAGAAATCAACATCCCACGGGCCTGCATCCTGGCCCATATGGTTGGGTTTCTAGTCGTATGCAGGCTGTGGGGTTTGATATCTCATGTTAGTTGGCGGGCTTTTTCTTTTCCAAATCACCCAATTTTTTTACACAGTCACATCCATGTAATAAACATGATTATCAAAGAAAATTCAGCAATAATGAAGTTTACACTGTCCCCTTAGGGTAAAGTCAGAGGTATGTACCTGAGTTTCACTGAGCCACTATAAATTATATAAAATTCTAAATTTTTTTGGAAAACTTTCAAATTATGTCTATGTTTATGAAAACATCATGTGTACAAAATTTCAGGAGATTTGGATGTGGTCGAAAAACCACCTTGTTAGAAAAACTCGCTTAAGTGAGGCCAAACGGTCCGTCTGTAATGAAGTTATTTTTTTGACCATCTCCAAAATAACCCCAAATTTGTTTTACACGATGCCATAAATGTAACAAACAGGATATCCAAAAATAAAACTCAAAATTTTTAGGTTTACACTGTCCCCTTATGAAAAATTTCATGGTAAGGCAAGTGAGGTAGCTCATGACCATAGCCATGGCATACATTGTTCAAATGGCCTCAAACCGTTCCCCTTTACCCAAGTTGACCCACACCATCCATCCACCCTTGACCCCACCTCGGTTCGTTAGTTCTCCAACCAGTCCCTCCCTCCGTAAGCGAAGCATGTCAAAGCGACACACGGCTACCCGTCTTGCACACCGAGATTGGGCATCATGCACTAGTGCCAACAAACATGTCCAACTGAGCATCTTTGCCCATCATGGACACTACCGCATGGTCTAGATCGAGGTGGCTAGCGGTGCATGTTGTCGGCTTGGTTGGCTAAGGGTGCATGATATGGGTCAACATGAATTGTATTGCATCACATCTAGATTCCCCTGTCCGGTACCGGACGCCAGAGGCCCGGAGCAGCACGTGCATGGTACAAGAATCTGCACGGTCGCTAGCGGAGCTTGGATAAATCAAATTTGACCTAACTGACATGGGGTAGGTGCATGCTGAAATTCAATATTTAGGAATTATTAACAAAATAAAAACGACAATTCAATTGTTTGTACAGGTGACACGTTCACATGCAATATGGCAACTAGTGCAGTTTTGGAGGGGAAAATCAGGTGCACTCGTTCCACCGTGCCTCCCACGATTTTTCTTCCATGTATTTTGCCACAATATTGGAGGAAAAAAAGAATGTGATTTTGCCTCAAAAAATGACTTGGGGAGAAATTCTCAACTAACCATATTTAGCTACTAGGTGGAGGTTGCCCCCCGTGGGGAGATTTGATCTACCTCTCCTTCATTTTAGGGTGAGTTCAACGTGAACGTGATGGTGAGAGGCTCAATGTGGAGCTTTGTGCGTTTACAACACATTCGTTTTAGGAAAAAAAATAAGCACCTTATAATGTGAAATTATAAAATCCTTATTAAAACATGCTAAAAATCCTTATTTTAAAAAACTTGTTTGTCTTGCCAGATAAAACAAACATAAAATTATGGGGATCGTTTATTGCGTGGCCTGTCTCCCCCTCCCTCCCATATTCAGGACATTTACCGCATTTCTAGGGTTGTAACATCGAAAGTTCAAGATCTACGACGGCCACATGAAATCATAGCAAGGATTGGGATGAAATCCCCATGTTAAGCTCTTTGGTCCATATATGCACCATATGCTACCAAAGGGAGGGGTGGCCTCGACGCCGTTATCTAGGCTATGATGCTCATCAGCTGCCGTTATAATCCATGCAAATTATCGAGGGGCCGAAAATTCACAGGACCTAGCGCAAGTGTAATCATACGACCCCTAGAGGGTGTGCTAAAACATCAAGAGCGGCATGCGTAGGCCCTCACGTAGGCTGTGGGCAACTGGGGCCATATCCCATGCTGGATCAAGCCACAGAGTGGGAATGCGTCCGTCCTGTGAAGGGAGTGCGGGGCCCGTTCCTTCATTTGCCTCAAATCTCGTTGCCGCGTGATGTTAGACCTAGTAACCAAGGACCGTCCCGTGCATCGCACTCAACTGGAACCATAACATGCATGCACACATGGCCACATATGAGTCTACACGGCGGGGATGCATGGTTCGGGGCCTGGCACAAGTTCCGCGGGTCATGTGTCTAGGTGCTACTCCACTTGGGTCTAAACAGCGGGGGTGCATGGTTTGGATCTAGCTTCCGAGAGGTAACGCGCCCGGTTTGTGCCTAGGCGGTGCATCACGGGGCCTGGCGTGGTCTCATCATATGACCCATGAAGGGTATGGTCAAACACCGAGAGGGGCATGCATAAACCCTCACGCGGGGTAAGTGTAAACGAGGCCATATCGCATGTTGGATCTAGCCAATGGGAGGGAAAAGTCTGGCATGCGGATGGTGTGTGGGGCTCGTTCCTTCACTTTCCTCAAAATTCGGTGCCGCTTCATGTGGGCCCTAACCACAAAGGCCCGTCCCGTGCGTCACACTCACGTGGACCCACACCGTGCAAGCACACTTGGCCACGTAGACACACACCAATAAACCTTGACAATAGCTAGGGTTTAATAATTATCCATTCATTTTACCTAATCGGTACAACATAGCTGGTGATGAACAAAAAAGCTAGTAGATGCCATGTGAAATTAAATGTGCCAACTGTCCCTTCTAGTATTTTTTAGTAGTTCTCTCTTCTAGTATTTAGTAGTACTGCGCAAAACAAAAAAACGTCCCTCCTATTTTGCTGTTTTTTTAACACACTATTTTGGTGTTCAGTTTATGTTGCCACATTTGTGGACCGACATTGTGCACTTTTTCTTTTACTTGGTTGGTTGATTGGTTGGTTCGGGCAAATCTCTGGGTGTGCACGATGCCGTATATGTGCATGTTTCTACCTAAATTTCAAAAGTGACGAATTGTGCGCGGCCTTGACCTCTCTCTCCCAAACAAATTGAATTTTCACTCCCCAAATCTCGCTCCCGCCTCCAGCGTTTGATCGCCTCTGCCTATCCACCCATGTCTTTGTAGCCGCCCACTACTCGCCGCCGCCAAAAAGCCCACATTCTTGCCGGCGAGGATGATCCTACCTACCGGGGGAGGGTGCGTGGCTGGTGCGCTCCATGCGGCGGATGTGGACCCCATGATGGAACTAGTCGACAAGGACGTCGTCGCCACCGATTCACAGCCGCAGCTGGTCCAACACAGCACCAATGACGACGAATCAGTTAGTGTCTGCAGATATTAACCCAAGAATTTGCCTTCTCGAGGTTAACCCTAGAAATTGCTCTCTTTTTATTCCTCGCTATTCATATAGACAATCGTACTATTTGCCTTTTTTTGATTAATCGTATGGTTATCAGTCCTAGGGTTTGCAAATTTAGATGAATGGATCATTTGTATTCCATTTTATGCCTGTCTTTCATATAACCAAACTTTTAGGAAACCAATACAAAGAAAAAACAATCCATTTATGCCTGCCTTTGATATAATGTACAATTCACTGGCATGAGATTTTTTTCTTCTAATACTAGATTTCAGATTTGGAAGAATGGGAGAACTACCTACAACTGAGGGAAGCTTTCAGAAACAAAATCTTCAAGTGGCTCATAGCTGCAAAGATTGTGTACCCGCGTAACGTTCTCTATAAATGCCCGTTCTGCAGGAAAGAGAACCAGCATTCCAAAACCACAACAATTGCAGCTTACAGAAAGAGGAGGCATCTTAAGGCAAAACTTGCTGAGTTGGCCAACAAATTGGGGAGGGTGAAGACCTAAAAGCATATAGTCATGTTTGTTTTTTGTGTTCTATCGACACCAAATGTAAAAAAAATATGTGCCCACATGAACAAGTATCAATCTTTATCTCCTTCGACGGTCAGTCCCACATTGGCCAACATGAACAAGTGTTGATCTCATTGGACTTACATCCTGGCAAAATTCGGTGTCATTCTGAACCTGCTTCATGGGAGGCCTTTCGGGACGGGAAGGGTCCGTCTCGAAGCATGTTTTTGTCGACATCCTTGAAGTGGACCAACAACCTTGTACCAACATGACTAGCATCATTGCAAAGTTTCGTAGCTTTTTGATGTTGTAAGGATTATGTAGGGCTTTCGCGTCGATAAATCATATAATACTTAAGTTTTTTTTTCTGCGCTTGAGGGTGGGCTACCATGCATCATGTCGTTGGGCTGTGTAAAGAAGCCCACCCGTTGGACCAAGCGATGTCCGCCGCCGTTAAATGCGCCCGAGCAAGCGTACGTTGCATGCGGTTGCATGCATGCATCCGCTTCAGCCTATGTTGCATGCGTGCACATACGCGAAGGAGCACGCGCCGCAGAGCCGTCCCCGGTTGACCTGACCGACGGCACATAGGCTAGCACTTGAACTTCACATTTTGATTCACACTACAGTTTCCCACGAGTGTACACTCCCGATGCCGCGGTGGGTGGAAAATTTGTTCACATTTGACCCCATTACTGGCACGGTGGCTATTTAAGCTGCCTATCATGTTCCTCTTCCTCCCACACCCTTCATCCATCTCCCATACTCTCGCACCTGCATTTTGCGCCTGCCCTTCTTCTTCTTCTTCTTCTTCTTCACCACAAAGAGCCCCAAGATCCAGCATGCCGCAGCCATGCAGTACACTGGGCCAACCTACCGCTTCCCCCCCACCGTGCCAGAGATGCTCTACCCCGCCGGGGTGTACGTCGAGAGCATCCTTCATGTGTGGGCGATGTCAAGGTGGAGGGGCGCAAGGGGGCTCACCAACTTCTTCCTTCGGGCCGGCTACGGGCACCTCCCTCGGGGATCTCCAAGGATGTACCAAGTCAAGGAGGTCATCCACAACGGGGTTGTGGTTGCTATCCTTGCCCACTTCACCAACCCCTTAGACGTGTTCTACCTCCTTGGCCGCGTGTTCTGGTGTGGCTGCGAGTTCATAGCTTTCACCACCCATAACATCTTCACGGACTACGACAACGTCTTCCCCACCGATGAGCACATGCACACTCTGCCGTACCCCATCAACAACACTGCGGAGGAGCAGTGAAGGGCGCCCGGAGGAGGAGCAAGGAGGAGCCTGGTGGAGAAGCGACGGCCGTCTATCTATCTATTTATCTATCTATCTATCTTAGCTAAAGTCTATCTATCTATATTTGTCTTGGTGTTATTTAAGTTGTAAGCGTACTATTAATTCATGTTGTGGGCTATGGTTGGCCCAAATTATCTATATTTATTATACAAAGTTTATAGTGGTTGGGCTTTTTTGGAACCATTTTAATCTTTGGCATTTTAGTCATAGGAAAAAATTGTCTCAAAAAAAGTCATAGGAAGAAAACAATCACGCGCCGCCCCTCTCATCCAATACAGAACCACCGCCGCCGTCGTCCTTCCCCTCACCCATCGCCATTACAACCGCGACATCTCCTCCCTCTCCTTCTCCTCCTTCTCACGTCCTTAACTTTGCTTGTCTCCTCTTCCACATCCCACCCCCTTCTTCCATCCACACAAGAACCTCGATGGAGGAGCAGATCGCCGGCGGCGAGAACGCCGACTTCATGGAGATCGCCGGCGGCGACCAGGTAAAGATGGCCAGGTTGATGGAGATCCGTTCTTGGTTTAACAACATAAGGCAGTTGAACTGGACGGCAATGGCCACTTTGAGGAAAATGACATCCAGGGAGAAGAAAAAGCTTTTCCCCCCACCCGCACAACCGAGGCACTACATCGAGATCCTCCTGTAGGCGATGGAGCAGGCCAATTCGTCTAGCCCGTGGGACAGGCGCAGGTGGTGGGCGTTCAGATCCAGGGTAGAGCATCCATTGGACCAGGAACCCATAGTGCACGAGGTGCCGTTGCAGATTGTGGAGCCTCCAACCGAGTCGGAGATGACTTCGAAGCGCAAGAGGAGGAGGACAGTGGTCGTGACATCACTTCCCCACCGTTCTCCACGCTTCCCTCGCCGCTCCCCTCGTCTGAACGGCGGCGGTACCGTTGTTTAGAGTAAGCTTCCCCACTCCTAATCTTCCTACTTCTCGTGCTTATAGTTGTGGTGGTAGTGATTGAGTACATGCTTTTGGGGGCTAGATTATGATGTATATGAACCCTAGGCTAAATTTGTACTATTGTAGTGGTAGTATTTGATGTTCGCCTGCACTTCTATTCCAAAAATTTGTTATGTGTCTTTGTATTATTAAGTGCTTGATACTATATTTGAACCTTTTTTTGAGTTGTTGATTGCTTTTTGGTTGAGATACCAGCTCTTATGGAGATGCTTATGTTGTATGTCTTGTTCTCCATGATTTGTACTAGCATTCTGTGCAATTAGATGCCATGACAAGCCATGTAGCATATTTATTTATTGCCTCCAACATGCCATCATTTTACTCTGTGCATCTCAGCAAGTATAAATCTGTCAGCTATAAAACTTTGCAAATTTGCTTGATGGTTCCCACTAAACTATAAACCCCCCTTTTGTTTTCAAAGTAAGCCACTAACATCCGGGTCCCACGGCAGTCACGCACACACAAATGCTCCCAGTCATGTGGCCCCTGGCCCACTGGTCATCCTCGATGGCTAGCCAACCTCAGTGTGCCTCTACTAATAATAGCAGCCTTCCCTCTTATAAAACTATGCAACTTTGCTTGAAGGATGCCACTAAAAATATAAGTTCTATGGCCATGCTTCCTAAAATTTATTTGCATTATGTTCTCAATACTTTCATGCCATGCCTTTTGTTGCTATGACAAGTTTATGTTGCATGGTAAAATCTTGCTCTAAAGTGGCCATGTTAATATAATTGTTTGATGTTAAAAGTAAGTTGCACTTGTGAGGTTGGTTTTGTTTGCTTGTTGTAACCATCATGTCAACACTGTTTGTCATTATAACTGTTTTAGCATAACTGTAATTTTCACTAAGTCCTAACCTGTAACAGCAACTTTGCCATTCATATTTAGCAGGAAGAAAACTGGAGTTCACAAGGCTGGAGACCTGGAGTTGTGAGGCTAGAAGGCTGATGGCGCTGCTGCTGGCTGATCCTTCTTCTTCCAGCTTTTGTTCCTCCTTTTCTCTCTACCCGTTGGATTCCTAGGCTACATCCCTATGTGCTGTTAATGTATTAAGTTGATCCTTTGAATTTATTGTATTAGATTCAATGTGGAAGTACCTTAATCTCTACGAAAGAGATGTTGGTTCTATGATTGATAATGTCTAGGAGCATGCTTAAATTCAATATTTAGGGATTTTTTTGAATTGTTTGGATTGCTTACCACATGTGTCACATGGTCAATATTTAGGGATTATTAACATATGAAAACAACAATTCGATCGCCTATGTAAATGTGTACAACATAATTTTCAAGATAAATTGAAACATGACACGTGCACATGCAATTTGCCAACAGGTCCAGTTGTAGTAGAAAAAGACAGCATGTGCACGTATCCAACCGTGCCTCCTACGGTTTTGTTCCAGGATTTTGTCGCCACATGTCTTTGGAAGTAAAAAAATATAAGGTGATTTTCTCATAATAAACCGTTTTGGAGAGAAATTTGCAACCAACCAAAAATATCTGCTGCGTGCAACTTGGCCCCCGTGGGGGGATTGGATCGACTCCTAGATTATAGGGTCAGGCCTTCGTGATCGTGAGAGAAGAATTCTTTTTTTCGAGGGAAGGTAGGAATTTTGTGTGGTTACAAAATGGACCTTATTGTAATTAAGGAAATTATTATTTAACAAAAACTTTGCTATTTTCAAGCCATTATAAAAATAACTAAATTGTTTTGGCAAAAAAAGGTTGATTATGGGTTAGTTTGTTTTGTGGACATGTACGTGTAGTGGTGCATGCTGTGGGCCCAGGTGGCTCTAGGTGCATGCAGTGTATCATGCTGGCTAGGGGTGCACAAGGTAGTAACCTGGTGAATCGGGGTGAAAGTCTTGTGCTAATTCTATTTTGTGGTGTGCGACATATGAGTCTACCCGGGGGGAATGCTTGGCTTGGGGGCTGGTGTAAGTGGTGTGGGTCTACTGCGTAAGTGGTGCGCCACGTGAGTCTAGACGGCAGGGGTGCATGGTTTGGATCTAGCTACCTTGAGGTAACGCATCCGGTTTGCGCACTGAGTGCGGGCCTGTTCCTCCGTTTTCATTGGTGCTTTCTCTCGGGTCAACGAAGAACAATCCAAACACGCATGCTATGTCCCGGCCTTTCTTGGGTCCCGCGTGCCATATTCGGGACAGTTGCCGTATTTCTAGGGTAGTATCAGCGGGAATTCACGATCTATACCGCGGCCACATGAAATCATAGAAGAGAATGGGGTAATAATCACATGCTAACCTCTTTGGTCCATATATATGGGCCATGTGCCACCAAAGAGAAGGGCCGCCTCGGAGCCATTGTCCATTGAGAGGAAACGAGTCTGGCCTATGAAGGGTGTGCGGGGCCTGCCCCTTCATCTGCTTCAGAACTCCGTGCCGCAAGATGTGGATCCTAGCAACCAAGGCTCGTCCCGTGCGCCGCACGCCAACTGGACCCACACCATGCATGCACGCGTGGCCAAGTAGACACTCACCGGTCAACCTTGACAATGTACACAAGACGCATGCGCACTCATTAGCCATCTAGCACCCAGCCATGCACACCTAGCCAGCTTCACTCAAACCGTGCACCGTTTGCCAGGTTCACCCACACCATCCATCCATTATTGACCCCACCTTGGTTTGTTGGACTTCCGACACGAGTCCCTTCCCTCGGCATTTCAGGTATGTCAAAGCAACATGCGACTACACATATTGCACACCGAGATACGACGTCATTCACTAGTGCCAGCCAAAACTGTGCACCTGAGCATCTCTACCCATGGTGGACACTAACGCATGGTTAGGATCGAGAAGCCTAGCGGCACATGATGTCGGCCTGATTGGTTGGGGGTGCATGACAAGGGTCCAGATGAAACGCATGGCATCGCATGGATCCACATTCCCCTGCCCAATACCAGACATCGGGCATATACCAGACGAATCCAAGCGGTCGCTGACGAAGCTTGGAAGCAATGTGTTATGTGCATGCTGAATTTCAATATTTAGGAATTATTAACATACGAAAACAATAATTCAAGCATCTATGTAAAGGTGTATAACATAATTTTCAATAAAAAAAATGAAACATGACACGTGCACATGCAACTTGCCAACAAGTGCACTTGTAGTACAAAAAGACAACATGTGCACGTATCCCACCATGCCTTCTACAATTTTTGTTCCATGTTTTTTCGCCACATATCTTTGGAAGGAAAAACAAAAGAATGTGATTTTCCCATAAAAACCGTGATGGCGAGATGGTTGCAGCCAACCAAGATAGATAGCGCGTGGAAGTTGTCCCCCGTGGGGAGATTGGAACGACCACTCCTAGATTATAGGGCGAGGCCACCATGAACGTGATCGTGAGAGGGTGAAGAAGGATTCGTTTTTTCGAGGGAAAGGAAGTAATTTTGTGGGTTTACAAAAAGGAATACACCCCTTTTTGAGGGACAAAAAATGCACGTTATAATGTTTAATTAATGAAATTATAATTTAACAGAAACCTCGCTATTTTCAAGCAATTTAAAAACAACTTAATTGTTTTGGCAAAAAAATGTTGATAATGCGATAGTCCATTTTTTGGACACTTACGTGTAGTGGTGCATGTTGTGGAAATCGGGGTGGAAGTCTTGTGCTAAGCTATTTTGCGGGGTGCGGCATATGAGTCTACACGGGGAATGGTTGGCTTGGGGGCCGGCGTAAGTGATGTGGGTCTAGTGTCTAAGTGGTGCACCACGCGGGTCTAGATGCCGGGGGTGCATGGTTTGGATCGGGCTACCTTGAGGTAACGTGTCCGGTTTGCGCAATGAATGCGGGCCCGTTCCTCCATTTTCGTCGATGCTCTCTCTCGGGTCAACAGAGAACAATCCAAAAGCGCATGCATGGTCCCGACCTTTCTTGGAGCCCGCACTTGCCATATTCGGGACATTTGCCGCATTTCTAGGGCAGTATCCTCGGAAATTCAGGATCTATACCGCGGCCACATGAAATCACAACAGGGAATGGGGGCGACAGTTCCATGCTAAGCTATGGTCCATATATGTGCCATGTGCGACCAATGGGCAGGGCTGCCTTAGAGCCATTGTTAAGGACAAAAAATGTCGGGTCTCATCTGCCGCCGCTATAATCCGTGCAAATTCATGAGGGATCCAAATTTCTTGGGACCTTTCGCGGTGTGGGTGTGGTCGAACATCGAGAGTGGCACGCATAAGCCTTCACATAGGTTGTGTGTAAACAAGACCAAAATGCATCCCGGAGCTAGCCATCGAGAGGGAACAAGTCCTGCTTGTGGACGAAGACCAGGGCCCGCCCCTTCATCTGCTTCAGAACTCTGTGCCGCAAGTTGTGGGCCCTACCCACCAAGGCACATCCTGTGCGTCGAACAAAAACTGGACCCACACCATGCATGCACTTATGGCCACGTAGACAACCACCATTCAACCTTGACAATGTACAGATGAGGCATGCGCACTCATTAGCCATCTAGCGCCCCAGCCATCACTACAAAAAAAAGACACATCCGTGACATTTTGGGCCGAACGATTTTTTATCTGTCATACATATGACACTTCTATGACGATAATTGTGACAAAACCCGGTATCATCATAGATGTGGTGGGCTCCTACTTCTATGACAAAAAACCATGACAGAAAATGGACTTTTTGTCCTGGGCGGGCCGGAGACGCAGCTGCATGACATTCTTTGGGCCATCCATGACGGAAAAAACCATGGTAGAAGCGAGGGCGAGGAAAATTTCGGGGAGCTCCCGGTTATGGTGGGAGGTCGGGGGACGAGCGATGCGTGTTTCTCTCGTACACGTACGCGCGCGTGTGTGCAAGGCGTTGGCTCTAACTGAACCCGAGCGAGGTGTTGGGCTCTAACTGAACCCAAGCGATTGCACTGCAGGCTACGCGTTACTGAACCCGAGCGATCGATCAATGGCTGTTAACTGAACCCGATCGAGCGATTCCTTCGCTACTGCTGCTAACTGAAGCTGATCGATGCTGCCTCTAGGATGAATAGTGAGCGTTGCGGGAGGGGGGGGGTTGTATGAACAGTGAGCGGTGGCGTTTCCTCTGGATGAACAGGACCCCGTGGTGTGGAGGGTTGGATGAACAGTAGACGGTGGAGGGGTGCCCGTGGAGGGGTGGTTGAATAGGACCCCTTGGTGTGGAGGGCTGGATGAACAGTAGACCGTGGAGGGGTGCCTGTGGAGGGGTGGTTGAACAGTAGCCGGTGGAGTAGCGCGTGGTGGAGGCTGGATGAACAGGAGCCCGTGGAGGCTGGAGGAGGTCGACGGTAGCCCGTCGAGGCTGGAGGAGGTCGGCGATGGAGATGAACAGTATTCCGTGGAGTCCCGTTTTGCGGTACGCCATACCCCTCCCGATGAACAGGACCCCTGTTTCGACCGTAGGAGGTCCGTTTCATCCGTTTTGCGGTACGCCACACCCCTCCCGATCAACAGGACCCCCATTTCGACCATAGGAGGTCCGTTTCGTCCGTTTTGCAGTACGCCAGACCCCTCCCGATGGACAGGATCCCGTTTCGAACGTGGCCGGTTGAACACAAGGCCGCTTCCCCCGTTCTGCGATACGCCAGGCCTCGTTTCCATCGCCTGTTCCGTCCAAGCCCTCCTGATGAACACGACCACGCATTCCGTTCCGACCCAGCCGGTTGGCTCCCACTCGTTCTGTTGCCTCCCGATGAACACGACGCATTCTGTTGCCTCCCGATGAACACGACGCATTCCATTGCCTCCCCATGAACACGACAACGACGCCGTTTCTCCGTTCCGACCCAGCCATGTCAACGAGCCCTCGCCGTACGTATGCGCGAGTAGGCGTTTGAGACCTCACCGCTATGTACACATACGTGGCCGTATTTTCTTTCTTGCACCCTGGCCGCTGTACGTATGTGTACATGCTACGTGCGCGCCTCTACTACGACACGTGCGCACCTCTACATCCACCAGTATATATGTACGTACACGTTCGTGACCAGAATGACAACGCTACATACGCTTCAACTTTTTGGGTCCCGACTGTCAGGCACTTCCTTGCGTGCGAAGATGTAGCTGGTGGGTCCCAGCAGTCAGGGGGGCGAATCGTTTTGTTTTTTTTTTGCCCGGACGCACTTCCTTGCATGCGAAGGTGTAGCTGGTGGGTCCCTGCAGTCAGGAGGAAACGTTTTTTTGCGAAATGCGGTGGCCCATCCAGTGGGTCCCTACTGTCAGGTGGAGGAATAATTATTTTGTGCGTAATAAGGAGGCACTTCCTTGCTGCGGCCGTGGACCCAGCTGTCATCGTCTCCACGCACAATACTCTTCCGATGTAAGTCGGTCATTGACCACATTGACCACGCCGCGGCGAGAGCACCACGACGGTGGACGACGGCGAGGCCTAGGAAGGGGACGACACGGAGGCAGGGAAGACTCGACAGTTGTTTCCCACGCGGAGGGGAGTACGACTGTAAGAGGGTTTACTGGTTCGTCTTCCGTCGCCGGAGAATAACAGCAGGTGTGGGTGAGTAGAGAGATGGCTAGGCTAGCAATGGGAGTACGGTGGGGCTGTGAGGCCTGCGCGGCAGCACAGCCGGCCACGGGGAGGAGGGAGCAGGCAGTCCGGCCGGCGCTTGTTTGAGCGGCTGGAGTATGAGGAGCAGAGATTGAAGAAGCACGATGGCCGTTGGATGGACATCCAACAGCCAGTTCTTGTGCGTCAACCTTTTTTTAGGAAAGCCTCAATTCTGTGGAAAACAGCATACAACCCATCTGCCATTATTTCTAATAATTTACAGCCCATTTGCTAATTCTTAAGGTTTTTTGGAGCCCATATTATTTTTGTTAGCATTACAGCCCATATTGTGGCCACGGTTAAAAAATTATACGAAATTTTGCATATTTCGGTGCCGTCCGAACTGTTTTTAATCCCGAAATTTCGACTCACATTCAAACTGATTTTAAAAATAAATGTATATCAATACAAAATCCAACAAATCCTCCACGCATAAAAATAAATGTAATTTAAAATCTTGAAATGAAAAAAAAAAGATATTTGAAACTAATTGCCAGTTTGATGTGTTTTAAAAATGTACAACCCATTTCTCATCACTGATGGGCCATTTTCTCGGCCAGCCGAATGAAAGCTTTCCTCGTCTTGAAAGATTTGCAGCCCAACAGGCCTGACAAAGCGACTTACTTGGCAAATCACAAAAAAACTAGGCTGTGGCCGTGGACCCAGCTGTCAGCCTCTCCATGTACAGTACTCTTCCGATGGAAGTCGTTCCTTGACCATGTTGACCACACCGCGCGGAGAGCACCACGGTGGTGGACGACAACGAGGCCTAGGAAGGGGACGACGCAGAGCCGGGGAAGATGCGGCAGTGGAAGCCCGCGTGGAGAGGAGTACGAGGGTTCACTGGTTCGGCTGCGGTGTGAGGCTGCCGTCGCCGCAGGGCCTGGCCAGCGATGGGAATAGTAGGGGGCGGTGAGGCCTCACTACAAGAAATATGCCAGCTTGCGACCATCACTATTGGTCGCTGAAAGGTCATTGTTTTTCATTTGTGACCTTTTTGTGACCAAAAATAGAAGGTCAAAAGCTGGCGGTCGTAAACTGAAATCAACGACCTTTCTGATATGTAAAAGGTTATTGGTTCTTTGACCAAATTTTTGGTCACTAGCAGCCTCCCCAAGCTATGTAGGATCTAGCGTGGCAAGCTAACGAGGATAAGATTCAGCCCGGTCCAGTTCGGTGTTTTACATGGGCCAAGCCCATTAATTCAACCTTTTTAATATTTATTTTTCCTGGTAATTTTGGCTAGCTACATGGGCTTTGGGCCATTGATTCGGCCTTTTTATTTTCTAGGCCATGGCCTTTTAATCTACTGATTTTCTATTTTCAACCATTATATATTCAAGATGGTCCCACTAGTCAGATGGGTCCAACTTGTCATGTTCATCTCTCAAATTGCTCCCACATGTCAGAAATGTACAAATTTGACAGATTATTTTCATAAGTGGCCCCACTGGACAGGTTTCCATTTCACAAGTTTTCAAATCACATATACAATCATTAGTTCAAATAGAACAAAGAACACATACAATTCATCAAATATACCACTAAATAAATTTATTACAATCTTTACAACACAGATATGCTACAAATGAGTTGGACTTGACGGCTTCACACTGGGCTTCACACTTCACGGCTTCACACTTGCTTCACACTTCACGACTTCACACTTGAGCTTCTGTAAAGGAGGAACCACCACAATTTTAAGTCTACAATACAACAATTGATACTAATCAAGGATAAAAACAAAAAAAAACTAATAGACTCAAATGTGAAGGCAGCATGGAACTACAATGTAATACTGTTGTAAATTCGTATCAGTGCTGCAAAATCAGCACTGCACAATGAAGCACATAACAATTGGTACCAAGCAAGCCCTCACAGAATAAACAAAGTTCAGTCATCCATACAACCATCTTACAATAGACCATCGGACTAACACCACACAGAATAAACAAAAAGAGAAAACTCAAATCTCCATGTAGAAATGGACACCAACTCTGCATTATCACAATAGTATCATGTGGTCTACAGGATTCAACTCTACTCTAAACAAGTTAACCATTAAAGTAAGGATAATGTGGCCTCCAGGAAAACTGGAGCTGCAGACTTCAGATCTATTTCAAATTTTGACACACACCATAGAAGTAATTCACGATAGAGATCATATAAATGGGCATAGGGATCTTAGACTTGACGATCACAGCAAACTAAAATCTCGGCCTAGTAATTAATGCCAGAGCCAATCGGACAAGCAGAATTTGTGGCAAGTAGGCTGAGATTGCCCCTAGAAAATTCAATTTTTTTGCAGGATTCCATAATCCAGGAAGAACCCATCAATTCTGCGCCGGAGCAGGAGATGTGCAGGCAGATCAAATAGTAGATTCAAGCAAGAAGGATGTACTACCTGAAATAGGAAACGAGGAGGCCGATCCGACGAGTCCCACCCAAACTGTGGAAGGAACAGTGGCAACAGATGCAGAAGGACTCGACGGCCTAGACGCCGTCGCGGAACTGGTAGGTGACGATGATGTGGTAGTGGTGGAAGCCGTCGCTAAGGCCGACGGCGCTTGCCGTGTCCTCATTGTCCTCGAAGGCGATGATGACGGATGGGTCGACGTCGAAGCAAGTGCGCTGCAGGCCACATCATCATATTTGAGCATTAATATTTCTGTATTACTACACAACAACTACAACACTAGGAGTACAGAGCAACTAGTAGCAGAACTAGAAGAAATAACTAGATGGAGTGTACACCAATATCATCAGGAACATGAGTATAACAAGCATCTTGCTTTACTGGGATACAGTGACACAGCAGAATTACTAGGATATAGTAACACATACACATTTTTGATTTAACACGTTCAGAAACAACCTACTGTGTATGTTGTACTCTACTAGGCCTAATTTAACACACATTATTTATTTAACACATGTCCCAAAAATGAACTACTCCTGCAAATCTCAAAAGAGCATAAGCACACACTACATCTACTCCCCAAACAATCACTTGCCAAACTCAAAAGAGCATAAGCAAAAGACCAGTCCATATTACCCAAAACAGTTTCTTTAGTACTCAGGCATCACAAGGAAAAGGAGTAGTGCATCACTAGTGACACTCACAATTTTGATGCCAATTATAGCAAATTAGCTTCAGATCTATCAATGCTAGTAGAAGATCTCTTTAGATGGTCATAAAGAGGAAAGGCATTAACCTGATCTCGGTGTGCAGGTTCCGGTTGGTGCTCTTGAGCCAGCTCAGGGTGCGCTGCATATTCTGCCATGATATCGAACAGAAGCAAATCAGCCACATCAAAGAAAGGAAAAAGTGATAAATCTAAAGAAAAAGATGGATGGATGAAAGATAGAGAAGCAGAAGCCAACCTCATACTGCTCGGTCCACAGGCTGGTCCCGGTGGTCTGCTAGTAGCGGTCGAAGATCCCCTTGATGCTGCAAGTAGCACATGAAGAAGAAGAACAAAACGAAGCTTGGAGGTCTTCACCTTGTCATCCTCAAAGTTTCTGCATACACAAAGTCGCATGAACAACATTCATCATTGTTATCTACACAGAGAAGAGATAAATCAAACAGAGCTCAATCATTTTGTCGTATTCAGAGCATGAACAACATTCAACATTCAACATGTTATCTACACAGAGAACAACAACACTCAGCATGAACAACATTCAGACAAATCAAACAGAGCATGAACAACATTCAACATTCAGCATGTTATCTACACAGAAAACAACATTCAGCATGAACAACATTGAGCAGGCATGAACAAGCTACAAAAACCTGTTGTAGCATAACTAAGTGAGCAAGTAGAGTCACCAAACAACAGAACTTTTGCAAGTGAGGCTACACCCAACAGTGGAACTCAACAGTGCAAAGAACATGCATAACTGGCAAAAGAAAAGGGGAAGATCCTGCCAATCTGCCATCATATACAAGCACAATTGATCCCTGTCCCTCAATCTTAAGCTGACCAACCAAGAAAGGAACAAGATAATGCGACTGTCTGCATCAGAGTTCCACTTTGACATGGCAAAGAGACGCTCATAACTCCTACCTACCCAACACTGGACCATGCAAGCAAGGCTTGTTTGTAATCCAAATGATGAGCACCTGAGAGAGCACTAATCTATACCTAGCCATAGTCCACCACAACAAGAAACACAAGGAGCTCTCTCAATCCCCATGAATCAATTCCGAACTAGAGAATCCTGCCAGGATCTCACTTACACATGTAGAAACAAATCCACCGACAGTAGTTCACATGCATGAACTAGCCAGTAGCCACCAGCAAGAATCATGAAGCAACTAACATAATACTGCTAATACCACACTTGCCCAAATTACTAGTAAACCCAAGCAATCTAATATTCGATATTCAGATTTCATATTTGATCACTTCAGAATTAATCAAATCAATATTCTAAATGTGGCTGGAACTAGGGATGAAAATGGAGTGGAAAGTTTCCGCTTTTCCGAAGGAAAAATGGAAACGGAGAGGAAATATGAAAACGGAAACAGAAATTTGCAAAATGGAAGTGGAATTTTTTATGCGGAAATGGAAACAAAAAACGGAACGGTGTTTTCCGGTGGAACAGACGCGGAAACGGAACTTTCCGTTTCCGTGAATATGGAATTTCCATTTCTACTATAGGTCCATGGCTGCTTTGTAGCCCAACTACCAAACAACACACAATGACACAATGAGCAGACTGGATCATTTGAGGACCAACTTTTACTTCCACACACATTCTCAACTAGACACAATACGGAATTATCATGTACTATTACAATACTACCCTATGTTACCAACACAACCATATTATCATGTAGCCATGTTAAAAATTTCTTAAATTTCTTTGTCTTTTGTGTGTATTTCTCTATGATTCACGGGGTTTTAAGTTCCGGTCAACACACCGTTCTGTTTTCATGTCCGCTCTGTATTCGCTCCGTGTCTGTTTCCGGTAGTATTTGTTTTCGTATTCATTTCCAGGGTTTCTGTATTCACTTCCGCTTCTGCAAAAAATATGAAAACGAATATGGTAGCACCCAGTTTCATCCGTTTCCGCTCCGTTTTCATCCCTAGCTGGAACTGAATGTGGAGGAACAAATTTGAGGTAGACCTGGCCGGAGGGGACGCCGCTGCACTCGACCGCGACACGCTGCATGGCCTGGGTGACGCAGTTGCTGCAGTCGACGTTGGAGAGGTTGCCCTGGCACTGGGCCAGCTCGTAGACCTTCCCCTCCCCCTCCCGCGGGTGCCGGCGCCGCCCTCGAGGTGGCTGCTTGAGAGGATATAAAGAGAGGAGGGGAAAGGGCACCCGCGGTGGAGTGGAGGCCGGGGTTGGGGAAGACGACGGAGGCCGGTGGTGGCTGGCTCTGCCTTTGGCTTTGGGGATCGAGAGTGGAGTTAGTGGTCGCTCGTGGCTGCAGGGAGATGTGCCCATCGGATCTGACTGGAAGAGACGGAGGAGGTCGGTGGAGCAGCTGCGGCATGCATTGAAGCACGCACACACCGGTGAGCCATCCAGCCGTGGCTGCTAGGCGGCGGTGCATCTATCAACGGTGAGGTTGGGCGGCTCGCTTGATCTACTGCGGGGGCGATTGCAGGTGGTGGAAGGGAGGGGCGGCGGAGGAGGAATTTGGATCGGGAAGAGGGAGGTGGCAGCGCTTGACCTAGGGTTTCTCGGGAAGGAAGGGGATCGAGGGAGGAGGGTGTGCCACGCGCGTGCGTTTAGCAGAGGTTTGTAAGAGACGCTGGATCAGTAGGGGGTGGATGGCTTAGATCTACTAGAGTGGGGGTGATCCATGGGCTGCGTCCTGATTGGTTTAAAATATGAGGTATTAAAAATTACTCTTTCTTAGTGCTAAAAATTGGAGGTTTGTGAAACAGCTAGCAAAAATATTTTGCAAAATGGCATCACTAAAATATTCACTTAAGTTAGACCACATTTTAAGGATGTTCACCAATTTGATTGCATTTTTAATCTTTTCGAAGCTACGAACGGTCATGCACGTCGTTTTGACCGCATTTTGAAACGGGCATAAAAAATTAAAAAAAAATCAAAAAATTGGAAAACATTCGCATTGTGTCATTATATGTGACCAAGTTACCAAGAAAAATAACAAACTTATAATATGACAATTATTTAAAAAAATATTCTCAGAAATGAGTTATCATGTGTGAAGATTCAGGGCTTTCAAGGAAAATGATCAATCTTATGGCCACATTCATGGAATAGTTTGTTGCAATGATATAATATTGTGCAAAAGGATGCATAATGGAATGGCAAACAATATTGCCTAAGGAAGTTTTCATTTTCTTTGGACAAAAATTCATTTTCCATTTTTTCGAGTGCCCGAAATGAGTTTTTTTGTGAAGGACCTACCATATATTTGTTACAAAATTGTACCAAATCATTTTTATAAAATACTAGGACATATTTAATGCACAATTAATAAAATGGTTGCGTGTCAAAAGTTTTGATCCACCTCTCGTGAAAAAGACAAATTTCCGTCGATTTAGTAGGAAGCGGGTAAAATTTGAACAGGAGCTGCCTCATAGTTTGCTCTTTATTTTTTCCAAAAATCATTTCTAGGTACATAAGTATCTATTTAATCAGAGAAACATCAAAAGGTTTCCAAGATTCAACAACTGGCTAGGAACGGTCAAGCCCGCCGTTTTGACCGCATTTTTACACGGGCATAAAAAATTCAAAAAAATCAAAAAATTGGAAAACCTTCGCATTGTGTCATTATATGTGACTAAGTTACCAGTAAAAATAATAAACTTATAATACATCAATTATTTAAAAAAGTGTTATCGGAAATGAGCTATCATGTGTGAAGATTCATCGCTTTCAAGGCAAATGATCAATCTTATGGCCACGTTCATAGAATAGTTTGTTGCAATGATCTAATATTGTGCAAAAGGATGCATCATGGAATGGAAAACAATGTTGCCTAAGGAAGTTATCATTTTCTTTGGACGAAAAATTCATTTTCCATTTTTTCGAGTGCCCGAAATGAGTTTTTTTGTGAAGGACCTACCATATATTTGTTGCAAAATTGTACCAAATCATTTTTCTAAAATACTAGGCCATATTTAATGCACAATTGATAAAATGGATGTGTGTCAAAAGTTTTGATCCACCTCTCGTGAAAAAGACAAATTTCCGCCGATTCAGCATGAAGCGGGTAAAATTTGAACTGCAGCTGCCTCATAGTTTGCTCTTTATGTTTTCCAAAAATCATTTCTATGGACATAAGTATCTATTTAATCAGAGAAACATCAAAAGGTTTCCAAGATTCAACAACTAGCTACGAACGGTCAAGCCCGTCATTTTGACCGCATTTTTAAACGGGCATAAATTAAAAAAAAAATTGGAAAACCTTCGTGTTGTGTCATCATATGTGACCAAGTTTCCAAGAAAACTAATAAACTTGTAATACGAAAATTATTTGAAAAAAGTGTTCTCAGAAATGAGCTATCATGCGTGAAGATTTATGGCTTTCAAGCCAAATGATCAATCTTATGGCAACATTCATGGCATAGTTTGTTCAAATGATCTCATATTGTGCACAAGGGTGCATATTGGAATGGCAAACAATGTTGCCTAAGGGAGTTTTCATTTTCTTTGGACAAAAAAATCAATTTTCAATTTTTCAAGTGCCCAAAATGAGTTTTTTGTGAAGGACCTACCATATATTTGTTGCAAAATGGGACCAGGTAATTTTTATAATATATCAGGCCATATTTAATGTACAATTGACAAAATGGTTGGTCATTAAAAGTACCTATACACCTCTGGTGAAAAAGAGAAATTTCTGTAGTTGCAACAGGAAGCAGGTCAAATTTGAACTGCAGCTGCCTCATAGTTTGCTCTTTATTTTTTTTCCAAAAATCATTTATAGGTAAATAAGTATCTATTTAATCAGATATACATGGTTTGGTGGCGATACGTTGAGGTTTGGATGGTGGTGTTGCCTTGCGTTTCGGGCGGCCTAGGCATGTCTAGTGGGTTGAGCACTCCCCTGATAGGTGTCAGGAAGAAGAAGGAAATAGAAGAATCTCACGAGGAGGCTGAACTGAGCTCAAACATGAATTAGCACACAAGTGCTTGATTAGTGGTACGGGAAATGAACATGGCCAATGGGCCTGAGTTTTTGCCGAGGATGATCATCTACTAAGGACACTATCTTGGAAAATTTGCAGCTCAAATGGAGGAGCCTAGGTGTTACTTTCTTTGCAACGTACCACACTGGACAGAAATATGAATGTTGAAGCCACACTCACATGTATTGTTAGATGGTGCTCAAATTTTGTGGAGAGCTATGATTTGGGAATATAGAAGATGTGGAAAAAACTCAGCTCATTAGGATATGCCTAGCTAGTAATTCCTTCACAACAGTTTGAGTTGAACAAAAACTTTGGAAATTTGCCGAGGAAGATTTACTAGGCAAATGGAGTTGAATATTTTCATGAGGCAATTATTTGGATAGTAAAGAATACCCAATTTTTTGGGTATTTTGGGAATGACAGAAATATAGGTTGCTTCACAACCTAGGGTAAAAATTGACACATGGACATGACACATAGGCAAAACTGATGAGGTGGCGCCTAGTCATAGCAATAAGTACCAATGCATCCACGTTCACAACCTCATGACCATTTATATTGATCGTAATCAGGTAGAAATAAGGTCATCGACCATTCTTTTCTGCTTTATGACCATTGGGTGTAAGGCAATTTCTGGGTTTGAGCCCTTCCAAGCGAAATGGCCGTGGATTTACGACCAATTCAACTGGGGTCACTAAGAGAAGGTCACTAGTTGACATATTTATTGTAGTGCCTCTGCGGCAGCACAGCCGGCCATGGGAGGCAGGAGCATGCGACACGACCGGCGCTGCTTTGGGCGGCTGGAGCAAGAAGACCAGAGGTTGAAGATGCACTACGGCCGTTGGATGGACATCGTACGGTCACTGGAGCTAGAATCGTTCATATTGACTAAGTTGACAAAGCCCTTCGTCCCCGTCAACTTAGTAGGCCCACAAGTCAGCCTCCCACCAAGGTGGGTCCCAGCTAGCCGGGGGAGTATTCAGTTTTTTTGTGCGTAATAAGGAGGCACTTCCGGTGGGTCCGAGCTGATAGCGAGGGGAACATTTTTTTCACGAAATACGGTGGCCCGTCCGATGGGTTCCAGTAGTCAGGGGGAAACGATTTTTTTCGCAAAATACTGGTGGCCCGTCCGGTGGGTCCCCGTTGTTTGGTGGAGGAATAATTATTTTCCGCGTAATAAGGAGGCACTTCCTTGCGGCTGCCGTGGACCAAGCTGTCAGCCTCTCCACGTACAGTACTCTTCCGATGGAATTCGGTCGTTGACCACATTGACCACGCCGCGCCGAGAGCACCACGGCGATGGACAACGGCGAGGCCTAGGAAGGGGACGATGTGGAGCCTGGCAAGACGCGGAAGTGGATGCCCACGTGGAGAGGAGTACGAGCGTTCACTGGTTCGGCTGCGGTGTGAGGCTGCCGTCACCGCAGAATAACAGGGGGTGTGGGTGAGTGGAGGGATGGCCTGGCCAGTGGTGGGAGTAGTATGGGGGCGGTGAGGCCTCCACGGTAGCACAGCCGGCCACGGGAGGCAGGAGCAGGCGGCACGACCGGCGCTGCTTTGGGCGGCTGGAGCGAGAAGACCAGAGGTTGAAGAAGCACTATGGCCGTTGGATGGACATCATACGGTCACTAGAGTATTGACTAAGTTGACAAAGCCCTCCGTCCCCGTCAACTTAGTAGGCCCACAAGTCAGCCCAACAATATGGTGGGTCCCAGCTAGCAGGGGGTATTCATTTTTTTGGGCGTAATAAGGAGGCACTTCCTTGCGTGCGAAGATATAGTTGGTGGGTCCGACCTGTCAGCGGGGGGAACGTTTTTTTCGCGAAATATCGAGGCCCTTCCTGTGGGTCCTAGCTGTCAGGTGGAGGAATCATTATTTTGCGCGTAATAAGGAGTCATTTCCTTGCATGTGGCCGTGGACCCAGCTGTCAGCCTCTCCACGTACAGTCCACTTCCGATGGATGTCATTCATTGACCATGTTGACCAGGCCGCGCCGAGAGCACCAGGGCGGTGGACAACGGCGAGGCCTAGGAAGGGAACGATATGGAGCCAGGGAATACTCGACAGCTGTTTCCCACACGGAGGAGTACGAGGGTTCACTAGTTCGTCTGCCGTCGCCGGAGAATAACAACATGTGTGGGTGATTAGAGGTATGGCTAGGCCAGCGATGGGAGTATGGTGGGGCCGTGAGGCTTGCGCGGTAGCATAGCCGGCCACGGGAGGAGGGAACAGGCAGTCCCGCCGGCGCTCGTTTGAGCGGCTGGAGCATGAAGAGCAGAGATTGAAGAAGCACGACTGTCGTTGGATGGACATCCAACAGTCACTGCTCTCGTGTGTTGACTAAGTTGACAGGGCGTTGCGTGTGCGTCAACCTTTTTTTATGAAAGCATACGCGTCAACCTGTAGTAGGTGCACAAGTCAGCCTCAAATATGTGGAAAACAGTATACAACCCATCTGCCATTATTTCTAATAATGTAAAAC